>NC_086323.1:47932047-48232047 GCF_036172605.1 Pelobates fuscus
ATAAAGATTACAATGGAGTCCCTCATCCTCGAACTGTTCAGTATTTGCCGTCAAATACTGTCATGTCTTTGTTTTCCGGTCTTCCATCTCCCCGTCTATTTTTTTTCCCCAAGTAGGGTAACTACATCCAAGGTGTTCTAGCTATATTCATATCATTCTATTATGTATCTATGTTAGCTACATTTATCACTCTGAATAGGGTTCATTTGTCTAGTGTGAGTGCTTGCTAAATATTGAGAAAAACGAAGAGAGAAAAAAAAGAGGGGTGGGGAGGATGAGAGAAAGGGGAAGTGTTCGGTAGGAATAGATTGAATGTCTGGGACGCTACTTCACAACCCTTGACTCTTTCCAATTCCCATGTGAGTTAGCACTAGTCCATTTCTGATATTTCCTTTCCTCTATGATAACCATTGTCTAGGTGCCACTTCTTCCCTTGGTCGTTTTGAAATACAGTCCAACCATGTAAACCACAGCCTGTAATGTTTTTCAAATAGTCCCTGCAGGGATGCTTCAGCTACTCTGCCCGGCCAGAACAAGCAATTTATCCTCAAATACACTGAATTTGCAGCTCAAACCAGCTGTGTCCTGCAGAGCAAACCACACCGGATCTTAACCTAGTTCAGCCACGAATAATCTAAAAGTGTTACGTATTTACTAAAGTATGAACTGCTGGGATCTCAAAGTGAATTCACATTTTCAGGCTAAAATAGCTGGAATGAAGGCAGAATAAGTTAAAGAAATTTTTACGTAAAATTTTAAATCCATTTTGAATTCCCAACAATCCACACTTTAAGGAATAACATACATGGTTTTTCGCTAAAGTGAGAATTCAAAATGGATTTGAAATAAAAAGGTAAAATAGAGTGAAAATTTAAGGCCAAAGTAGCCAAAATAGAGGCGTAGCTGAGAATCTAGTTCGGACACCTTATTCCATGGTACTTACCTGCCTCTTTGTGTCCACCTCCAGAATGTCCATGAGATTGATCATTATGTTCTTGTGGGTGGTCTTGTATTTCCCAACGCGCAAGGACACTGTTAGCCAACCCGGTCTTCCAGTGCACATAAAACGTTTAGTCCCTTCTGCTTTCCACTGACGCACCTGGAAAAAGATCCACCGTTCCATGCATCAATTAAACAGGCCAAAAGCAATAAAGACATGTATTAATCATGTTTAAAAAGCATTAAATAATAAGATAAACATGGTTTATTTATTTATGATCAGGGCAAAAGCCAAGAGGTAAATGAACAAGTCAGTTGTGGTTTGCTGGAACCGACGGTCGGGTAGACCTGTAAATAAAGAGGACCTACCAAGGTAATGATTAATAGAAAAAAGGGGAGGAGGTGGAGCAATCTTAACAGCTACGACCCAGGAGAGGAGGTACGTAGGCTGTTTAAATAGCCGGATAACCCCTCCCACAATATATATTCACACACACACTTTATTTATATGTAGTGGTTTTAGTGCAACAAGTTTTTAAGAAGCCTCCAGTTTTTTCCCCAAAAAACTATTTCCACTGCTCTCAGCCTATTATTAGGTTGTGCAGATTTGCATTTGATAATGCAACAGTGTAATTTCAAACGTGTTTAACATAATGCAGAATTTCAGGCCAGCAAAACATAGGGGATAGCACCCAACAACTAGCTGAACTATACTATACTTCCTAAGATACCTAGAGTGCCCCCAAAGCACAGAATTGGCAGCAGGGCATTCCATATTTTACTTGGAGAATTGATAGGTAGCAAACATCATATGTCCACCTCCAATAGATATCCTCAGGCTCTAAATGTAAACATACAGGCCTCTCTTATGATTAGATCATTCCCAATCTCATAGATCAGGCTTTTTATGAGTAACAGAGTAATACGGAAAGCATGAAGGACGAATACCTAGAATGGCTCAATCCCAGAATGAGTTCTAGTCACCTTGCTGTATTTCACTTGATAATGTGGGTGATTGAGGTGTGGGAACCAGGAGCAGAGCAATACATTCTTACACACTACCTTAGTAACAACCTGTGCAATGCCTCCTCTTGTTCCATCTTAGTTCAATCGTTACTTCTCTTAGTTCTCTCTTCGAAGGTTCAGGATCCCTAATTTTTCAAGACCACTGTTAATAATGTCGGTTCTTGTTCTCCTCCTCAAAGAGGTTGGCTACCCATTGTAGTTTAATAAAAACTGTAACAAGAGTGCAGGACAATGTCCCATCTCCGTTTTATGAACTGCCATTAGATTTAGGATTTAATTGTCAATTACTTGAAAGCCAGACGGACACACACACACCAAAGAGCACTATAGTCACCAGAACAACTACAGATTAATGTAGTTGTTCTGGTGTCTATAGCCGGTACCTGCAGGCTTTTTAATGTAGACACTGCCTTTTCAGAGAAAAAAGGTGTTTACATTAAAGCCTAGTAACACCTTTAGTGGCCACTCCTCAGATAACCACTAGAGGGGCTTCCTGGGGCAGTGCTGCATAATGTGGTGCAGCACTGACATTCAGCGTCTCCACATTCTGCATGAAGACGCTGAACTTCAATGCATCTCTATGAGGAGATGCTGACTGACCAGGGCAGAGTTTGGCTCCGCCCCAGCCCACTTCCTTGGCCGATGAGCATCAAAATTACGATCTCAGCCAATCCAATTCTTTCCTGTTGGAAAGCATCGTGATTTGCTTAAATCATCAATTCTAATGATGTCAGCCAAGGAGGTGGATTGGTGTAGAGCAATCAGACCTGCGTGGCGCTGAAAATAGGAGGAGCTTTCCTGACCCTATAGTGTTCCTTTAATAAATTGTATGGGTAGTTGAGTCCTACTGTGAGGAAGATGAACAAATATTCAGGTATCTGAACATGTAGCTCAATGGCCACGTTAAATAATTTAATCTTAATGATGCTAGCACTGGAGATGAGAACAGCTCTTCTTCTGATGAACAGCACAGTTTACAATTCTCTCACCTGTGGTCTCTGTCAAGACTTCAGACTAAAATAGATTAGTCTGCTCACATACAAGAGAGTACAGCACTGGTTCCACTCCTGGCAGATGAAGTGTCAAGAGCTGAGTAAATAAGATGGTGGCGCCCCACCATCTACCTTAAACTGCATCCTTGGACCACTCCAATGTCATCTTCAGGGGGATTCGCAAAATATGTGCCACTTTAAATCTGTGTGTAACTGCAGGAACTAAAAAAAAATTATACAAAGTTTTGTATAATTATACAATTTACAACGTTTTTATAGATTTCACCTGCTCTTGGATATCCTTCACCCGGCGATCATGGAGTTTGGGTGCACTGCACATTTTAAATACCAGCCATGCTCGCACGTAGTAATACAAATCAAACACAACAGAGAGGGGAAGCAAGAAGAGGCAAACGAAAATCCAGCGCTGGTGGACAAGGACATATTCTAATCCTTTTGTTTTAATCCAGAGCAGAAACAAGATGAGCAAACAGCCAATGTATACGAGCAGGTCCATCGTACAGAGAATGAGGAACCTAGAAGGTAAACAGACCAAGTTTTGGCAAACAGAGTAGACACATATTGCTAATATCAAAATATAGACTACAAAATGGAAAAGTAATAGAAGTTTTCAATGAACGGGAATGGGTAGAATTTGTGTTTGTGACCACAAATAATCATCGAATTCATAAAGTAAATACCAAACGACCTCAGAATCATCGACATAACAATTTTACAAGGAGCCATTTAAGGTAATCGATGAAGGATGTATACCTAACCCAAAGCAGAAAGGTTACAGAACTTGAATTTAACAGCTAAATGCTTAACCCAGGGCTGGCTGTTGGCAATTGCAGACAACTCTACAAATGGCCCTGCCGAGTCCTCTACTGAAAAGGCAAATGCCCGGAATGGGAAATCAAGGGATCTCCCCTGCAGGCCCAAGGAGCTCTGACACTCATTGGCAGGTGGGGAGATCACCGGCCAGCCCAGATATAGCGTCTCCGGCAGGTGTAAAAGAGTATTGCCGCATGTTACCATGGCAACGCTCTGATACTTTATGCGGCTCCAGACGGAGGAAGCACGGCGTGCCCTATCCCCTGGCACCTACTACAGCCCATATTTTCCCCTGCAAGCACTACAGCCAATACTCCCACCACGGACCCTACGCCCCCAGAAAATACCCCCCCCCCCCCCCCCTGTCCCTCTTTTTTTTATTTAAAAAAACACAGCACAATGCATAACTAACTTTTTGATAGCAACTGGTTTGGGCAAACCCTCATTACTGACAGTCCCTATTTAAAAGAAAATAGTATCTGGTCCTTCCTGCAGGGTCACAGTCCAAATACATGCTCTCCAGATCATAGGCTTATCTATCAAGAGCTGATATATTTGGACTGTGACCCTGCGTGGAGCTGGCAGCAACAATGTATTTTAGCAAACTGAAAAGCTGATTATCAAAATTAAGCCCATAAGAGCTGTTTTGGACGGTTATATCTGCTTATATTTTGCAATCTGGGCTTCACTAAAATTTCAGTTAAGTTTAGTGAATAAACTATTGATTTTAAGGTGACAAATAAATACTTAACCACCTTTAAGTGCAAATATTGATTTTAAATATTTTCCTTTTGCTCGTTTTAATTTAAGACGCACAAACATGCAAGGAGAAGCATGAGCCGATGCAGTTCAAGTTCATGTGACATGGACAGCTCCCATTTCAAACAATCAACAGAAGAAATTTAGAATTGGCTGTTCAGTGTCAGCTACTTCCCAGGCTCACTGAATAGAAAAAGCAATAGAAAAATCAATACATCACAGAAAAAGTGTCAATTTAAAATAGGGTTTAAATTTCAAGTCCTATGCTTCTCGCCAGTCCTTTAAAAAAAAAAAAAAAAAAAGGTACTCGCCACTGAAAGTATGGCGAACCGATGACACATTCACCAAGGCTCAATTTCTACACGCCATGGTAAAATTTTTCACTTGTTATGAGTGAGTGGAAAGTTTGCGCCCTGGTATAAGTATTACTATAAAAGAAAACATCACACACAAAAAATACGATTTGGCACATTTTAACCTCTTAAGGATGCGTGACAGTAATTTCCGTCATGCTTGTCCTTCCCTTAAAGACGCAGCGCCAGGGGCTGAAGAGAACGGCGCCCGTGACGGACAGGTTCAGGTAAGTAAACTCACCTTTGCCAGACCCCTACCCCCACACCCCTACCCCCACACCCCAAGCGGTGATGTCACCGTCTTTGTAAATGCTACAAAGTCCTTAGACGGGGAGAGCGCTGCTGGAGCTGTGTCGTTAAGGGGTTAATATCACTGGTAAGCAGATTTTAATAAAGAATTGGTCTTTATCATACACTGCAAGGCCTGCTTTAATTGGGTTAAAGGGGTTCTACAGTGTCCCTTTAATCAATGTAAAAACCGTGTACTATGGGAGGCAGAGGGACCAGTTTGATAAAACCACAGCTCCCATGATGCATTGCCAGTGATGCTATGCCTGATTCCCCACAGTAATGATAGAGAGTAGAGCTGAGAAGGACAGACCCTGGCTGCTAAGGCCGCTCTATACTGACCATGGGCATGCAGTCTATGCACTGGGTGAACACACTGTACCTGACAGTCTCTGCTCTCCGCCCGCACTGACAGCAACTCCAACCTCCTCCTCTAACCACACTGACCACTGCAAGCCACGCCCACTGGCAGTAACCCCGCCCTCGCACTCAAGCTATTGGTTGCCGTAGCAGGATGCTGAGATGATATCAGGTGGCGCGCTTTCGTGCTGTAGCCATTCATACAGTAGCGCTGGCAGTCGGAACAGGTGGCGGCTGGGAAGGAGTAGCCAATCAGCGCAGCGAGGGGAGGAGCCGGAGCGTTACCATGGCGACATGCTGTAGTGATGGGCGGTGATGGAGGTTACCTGGGCTCACATTCGAGCAAAGCCTGTCACACTGACATTGTACATAGTCAGTATTATAATATATTATATAATATACTGTCTGTAATATAATATATTATATAGAAGTATACTGTCAGTATTATAATATATAGTATACTGTCAGTAATATAATATATTATATAGTATACTGTCAGTATTATAATATATTATATAATATACAGTCAGTAATATTATATAGTATACTGTCAGTAATATTATATTTTATATAGTATACAGTCAGTAATATTATATAGTATACTGTCAGTATTATAATATATTATATAGTATACTGTCAGTATTATATTATATAGTATACTGTCAGTAATATAATATATTATATAGTATACTGTCCGTATTATAATATATTATATAATATACAGTCAGTAATATTATAAAGTATACAGTCAGTAATGTTATATAGTATTCTGTCTGTCAGTAATATTATATTATATAGTATACTGTCAGTAATATTATATAGTATAGTATACAGTCAGTAATGTTATATAGTATTCTGTCAGTAATATTATATTATATAGTATTCCTCCAACCCCTCCATGTATCTTATTCCCCCAGCCCATCCATTCATGTCTTTCATCCCCTCCCCTATGTGTTTCTTTCCTCCAGCCCCCCATGTGTCTCATTCCCCTCCCCAGCCTCTCCATTCATGTGTTTCATTGCCCCCAGCCCTTCAATTCATGTGTTTCATTCTCCCCAGCTCCACCATTCATGTGTTTCATTCCCCCAAGCCCCTCCATTCAAGTTTCTCACTCCCCCAGCTCCTCCATTCATGTGTTTCATTTCCTCCCCATGTGTCCTATTCCTTTAACTCCTCCATGTGTCTAATCCCCCCTAGCTTCTCCATTCATGTGTTTCATTCCTCCCAACCCTTGATTCATGTGTCTTATTCATGTGTTTCATTCCCACTCCCCATGTGTCTCTTTCCTACAGCCCCTCCATGTGTCTCATTCCCCCCAGCCAATCCATTCATATGTCTCATTCCCCCAGTCCCTCAATTTCTGTGTTTTATTCCCTCCCCCATGTGTCTCATTCCACCAGCCCCTTCATGTATCACATTTCCCCAGTCCCCTATGTGTCTCATCATCCCCATTCCCTCCATTCATGTGTTATATTCCCTTCCCCATGCGTCTCATTCTCCCAGCCTCTCCATGTGTCTCATACCCCCCAGCACCTCCATTCATGTATTTCATTCCCTCCCTATGTGTCTCATTACTCAAGTCCATTCATGTGTCCCATTCCCCACTGCCCCTCCATTCATGTGTCTCATTCCCCACTGCCCCTCCATTCATGTGTTTCATTTCCTCCCCCCATGTGTCCCATTCCTCCAACCCCTCCATGTGTCTCATTCCCTTTAAGCCCGTCCAATTATGTGTTTTATTTCCCCAGCCCCTCCATTCATGTGTCTCATTCCCCCAGCCCCTACAGGCATGTGTTTCAATCCCTCCCCCCAAGACACATGTGGGGCCTGGGTGAATGAGATACATGTGGGGCTAAGGGAATGAGACACATGGGGGTCTGGGGAATGAGACTCTTGAATATTTCTAAAAAAAATTGTATTTTTTTAAATTCTTTATTTTTGTCTCACTCCGCTCGTGAGTAGGTAACAGAGAGAAAATTAATAAAGATACAATATAGTAAATCAATATGACATACAGGCACTGTAAGTGAGTAGAGAGTGGAGGGAGGGTTTTTTTTATAGTTAAAGGTGTGCGGACCTAATAGGTAAATAGGTAAAAACCATTGCCCGTTTTGTGTGAACTATAAAGTTTAGGGAAGAGGGGTGGGGAGGTAATCTCCTTTAAGAGTTCTGCACCCTCGGGACAAGTATATCTGAGTAGTGTCCAGGTCGGGGTATGCTAGCACTCCATTGAGCTATACAGCAGTTTTGTAGAGGGTTAAAAAGAGTGTCAGAGAAATAATGGGAGCTCAGCTGAAAATCGCAAAAGAAAAAACAAAACTGTGTAACTGTCGGTAGGTAAACTTCGTGTGGTCTCAGATAGTCCTTCTGGCTCGATGATGGAGACACCTGGCTCGATGATGGAGACACCTCCAGCATGAGGACCGTGTGTATCGGGTCTGTCGGGTAACCAGTGTTGTGGACAGGTGTCCAGGGGTTTGCCGGGGTGTAAAAGCTGGGATCTTGGATGGATCCATGGCCTGAAGATGAGAGGTGGAGGCGCCCTGTTCATGTAGTATCTTCAGGTTGCGCATACTGGCCTCTAACTCTTGCGGTTTGTAGCAGTGGCTTTATGGATCTCCGCCAGAGTAGAGCCGTTTTCATGAGGTCAGGGAGCAGTAGTAGTGATGAGCTGTCAAATTAGATTGGGGTTTTCCCTCTCACCACGGATAAGATTAAAGCTTTATCTTGCATTGTTTGGAAACGAATGATAAGGTCCGCCGTGGCAGTGGTCTTAGCATTTTTTGGCTTTGGTAAGCGGAACATGCCGTCCAATTTTGGTGACTTTGCCTGTTTTGGTGGTAACAGGGCTGAGAAACACACCAAATGCAATGCGGTTCTTCCTCAGTGCCCACTGTTTCAGAGATGCCCCTCAACTTAATAATATATCGTTGCCTCTCGTCTTCCAGGGTATCAAACCTGGCTTCCATGCCTCTCTGGGTCAATTGGATCTCTTCCAGCCTCTGCTCCATGGTGGTTAGCCTGGAGTCCTGAGTGCTTGAGGTGGCTTGTAGGAGCGTAAGTTGGGTGAGTGCACCGTCTACTGCCGCTTTAAATTGCTCTGCCAGCATAGATCGCAGCATAGCCTTAGTGATCGGCTCTTGGTCAGCAGGTGGTGCAGATTGTACCTTAGGCACGGTTCCTAACAAGGCCCCTTTTCCCAAATCAGCACAGAAGTCCTCGGAGGAGTAAGAGGATAAATCATCCTGAGGCGCCATATTGGTCCATGCGGCCTGGTGTGAGTGCCAGAGGAGATCGCCGATATCTCGGCTGTTGGTTGCTCTGTCCGCCTTAGGTTTTTTTTGTTTTTAGGCCCATGACTGTGTGTTCTGGTCCAGGGTAAGTTTCCTGTCTGATAGTGCGGGTTTTGTGGGCTAAATTTGGCCAATTTTCATCTATTTACACCGGAGCTCACGAGAAGAGCATCTCTTCGGGTGAGTTGCTAGCTCCGCCCCTGAATATTTCTACATTTTAACATGAGGCTCTTACAAACATAAACTTTGGCCACCCCTGTAATATAATATTACTGACAGTATATAATATAATATTTAGCCATGATATAATATTGTTGACAGTCTGTCAGCAATGTTATATCAAAGCTGGTCTGCTTTTCTGTCATTTTATACATTACTATTTCAAAGGTAATAAAAAGAATAAATATTATATACTGTCATTAATGTTATTTCAGGGCTTGCTTCTCTATCACTTTATACATCACTTTATCCATACCTTCCATTTGTCCCTATTTAGGAGGGACAATACATATTATGGGCCCACAGCCTCCTGTTCCTCTTTTCTATCCCTATATCACTCTTTGGAATATGTCCCACGCTTTGCAATATGAACAAGAGTGCTCTGATTGGTTGGCTAGTAAACCAATTAAAAATGTCATTTTTGTGGCAAATTATTTTCGACCCCATCCTCACTATTATAAGGGTGAGTGGTGGTAGATCGGTAATTTATTTTAGGGATGGCTAGGGAATTGTGGATCCATACCCACTGGTAGAAGGGGGCGACTTATTATTTTAGTGGGTGGACAATGGCATGTCCACCTGCCCTACTATACAATTCATGAGAGTCCACACCCGCTGGCATGGTTGGGGGTCAAAGGAGGGGACACTAGGTCCCTACCATTTTTATACATATTAGGACCCCTGCCTGCTAGCATGGGTGGGAGCTTGTGGGGAGTACACTAGGCCCTCCCCTTTATTACAAATATTAGTGCCCCCACCTGCAGGCATGGGTGAAAGCCGGTGGAGGGGACACTAGGTCCCCATTTTATAACTTTTATGGCCCCCAGCCTCCAGCATTAGGTTCAAGAACTCAGGTGCAATAACAGCTCTCCATTACACGCACGATCCACAGATATCCTGTGAGTCAGGACCGATCCTGGGGGGGCGGTGCTGTGGATCGGCTAGTTGCAATGTAGATAGACAGGGGGTTAGGCATTAGGCTACACTCAGGTAGATCCCACCTCCGCCAGGTGGTATAGCTTACGAGAGGCGGGGTCTAGCACAAGGAGGTGGGATTTACAAAGCAACTGTGAGGTCACAATCCCCCTTCAGGATCACTGAGGTCGAGAACAGGATTATGTCTGGTTGGTGGTAGCATGGGGGCTTTCATTAAAAAAAAGACGTTATAAGGCAAGGTATCCGAATGATAGGGTCAGGCAGTAATCCGATTTAGACAGTCCTGTGGTCAGGGCAGTTGGCAATTAGTGAGGTCAGAGGGCAAGCAAAGTCAGGAAACCAGCAAAGACAGGAAACACTGAGAAACAAATGCTATGAGTTGTGAGGCAGGCAACAAAACACCAAGCACTGACTGACAGGTGTGCTCTGCTTATGACGTGGTTGCTGCATCACATAACTTAGTCTCATCTGTAGGTCGGGTTACCTGAGGTCAATATAAATGATTGTGGGACTCAAAGTCATCTTGTCTACATCATCATCCTTGATCCGCCCCCACCACGCCTCCTCCGTTCTCCGACACACCAACCAGTTTCCCTTCATGGTAGACAGGAATGTACCTTTTCCAAGCCAGTTTTGTGAATGGTGAGTCACTGATTGGCTGAGAACATCAGCCAATCAGCGGCGCTCTTGCCTGTTGGCACTCTGTGCTATCCTCAATGGATTCCACACCCAGTCTGACATCAGCGCCACCCTCTGATCCAATCAAATACTTCTAATGTGGTGGATGTCATGTATTAAACATGAGGACTACTTATTAAACATTAATCAAATATGTAAATGAGGACCTACTGTCCCCAGAACTCCCACCCAGGATTAGCAGTCAGGGTGGTAGTAAAATATACAAATTTGTGCAGCTAGCCATCCCCCCCCATTTAAAAAAAATTAACTCTACCTACCCCCTTACCCTAATAATGAGCGAGAGGCAATCAAGCTAAGACCTGTAAAAAAATGAAATTATACTTCAGACGTCTTCTTTGTTTCTAAATCTTCTTTTCTTCAGCCATAAAAAAGGCTAAAGTAAAATTCATAATAATCAGACGCAAATATTGAAAATAAAAAAACACAGGATTTGCAAAAAACCTGATGGAAAAAATTCAAAACCCGGTGCAAAAAAAAAAAGAATCATCCGTTTTCGACAACTTGCCATGAGAAGAGTGAGATTTGGTTGGTTTACACACTAAATATTCGGAGTGCTCTAATGAGAGCTCTGACAAACAAGCGTCTAATGAGAGCCTGTACCATTCCCAGTCCTATCTCGTTCTCTGACAAGCCTTACAAGGCAACGAGCTCTAATGCAAATTCAAAGCATGGGAAAACCCTTTATAAAGGCTTTTCCTGCTTTTAAACCTCATTGTACATGAAGCCCTCAAGGGAATCACGTGGATCTATTTTTATTGCAGAGCAGTTTCATATTGTTTGTATTTTTGCAAATCAGGTCTTTTTTATTTTTGTTAGTAGTAGGGATGTTTTTTTTTTTGGCCTTTGGGGTGAAGAAAAGAAGATACAAACAAATAGGGGAGAAGGTAGCGCCACTAAAAACCAAATAAGATAAATAAAAAGCATACAACAGGCTAAAAATAACAGAGAATATATGGATAGAAAATCAAAAGTCCAAGGTAAATAGTCTATATGGTGGAGTTCAACACCAAGGTGTTTCTTTGTGGAAGGCGGTACAATCTTTGATAGTAGGTGTATTCTTCAGAGTGATATAGGTACGTCTTTGCAGTTTATATGGAATTGATAAAAATGACAACTGATGGTGCAGTATGTCCCAAAAGGGGTAGAATGCAGTATAAAAGATATATGGTCCTACTCGTGGTTTCTAGAGCTATTTGGGACTGCAATTTCACAAAATTTGTTTGCACTTTATGTGTGTATATTTAGATACAGATGTATACATGAGGTATTATTTCAAAAGGCACAGCGCACTTGTTTCTTATACGTTTTTATATAGAGTGTTTTTGAGCTATTTTACACTTGTATTAGTGCTGCTTCCCTTTTTGATGATATTTTCTACTTTCACTTATAAATTGTACACAGCTCCTTTTTTTTTTACTTGATTTTTCTTGTTGTATTTTATATTTATAAAGGGGTGGGAAAGAGAATAATTAAAGGATCACTATAGGGTCAGGAACACAAACATGTATTCCTATCCCTATAGTGTTAACACCACCATTTAGCCCCCCTGGGCCCCTCATGCCTCCATAAATATAGTAAAAATCTTACTGTATTCTAACCTGCAGCTGTAATTCTGCATGCTGTCAGACTCAGAAAAACGAGCAGTCTGCAGACATGTGGTAGCCTGATCCAATCACAGTGCTTCCCCATAGGATTGGCTGAGACCATAGGCGTGCGCAGCCTGTTGCATTAGGGTGTGCACCCTAAAGCACAAACACACACGCCGCGTGTATATGTATTTTTATATACACACACACACATATATATATATATATATACATACACACACACAAATACAAGTATACGTAGGTGCAGTGTATGTATGATTGTGAGCTGAGCTGTGCAGTGTGTGTGATTGTGAGCGGTGCAGCGTGTAAGGGGTGCAGTGTGTGTGATTGCGAGGGGTACAGTGTGGTGTAATTGTGAAGGGTGCAGTGTGTGTGATTGTGAGGGGTACAGTGTATGTAATTGTAAGGGGTACAGTTTGTGTAATTGTGAGGGATTCAGTGTGTGTGGGGTACAGTGTGTATGATTGTGAGGGGTGCACTGTGTGGGCGACAGGGGTTAGGAGGGTGGAGGGGCAGCAACAGGGGTTGGGGGGGTAGAGGGACAGGAGGTGGGGGGGTGGAGGGGCAGTGACAGGAGGTAGCGGGGGTAGACGGTTAGTGACAGGGGTTAGGGGGTAGTAACAGGGGTTAGGGGTGGTAGAGGGGTAGTGACGGGTTAGGGGGATAGAGGGGTAATGACAGGGGTTGGGGTAGAGGGGCAGTGACAGGGGGTGGGGGAGTGGATGGGCAGTAACAGGGGTTAAGGGGGTTGGAGAGGCAGTGACATGGGTTAGGGGGGTAAAGGGGCAGTGACAGGGGTTAGGGGGGTAGAGTGGTGTGACAGGGGACAGGGGTTAAGGGGGGTAGTGACAGGGGTTAGAGGGGGTAGTGATGGGGTTAGGGGGGTAGTGACGGGGGTTAGGGGGTAGTGACAGGGGTTAGGGGGGTAGTGACAGGGGTTAGGGGGTAGTGACAGGGGTTAGGGGGTTAGAGGGGTAGTGACAGGGGTTAGGGGGGTAGTGACAGGGGTTAGGGGGGTAGTGACAGGGGATAGGGGGTAGTGACAGGGGTTAGGGGGTAGTGGCAGGGGTTAGAGGGGTAGTGACAGGGGTTAGAGGGGTAGGGACAGGGGTTAGGGGGGGTGGGGGGCAGTAAGTGACAGGGGTTAGGGGGTTAGAGGGCTAGGGACAGGGGTTAGGGGGGGTATGGATGCAGAGGCAGGGTGGGGGGGCAGTGAGTGACAGGGGGCAGAGGGGGGTTTAAATACCTGCCCTGGTGGTCCAGTGGGCGCCCTCTCTCTTCAGTCTGCAGCTCCGCCGGGAGTGAGCTGCAGACCACATGGTGAGTCTCGCGATCTCCAGGCAGAGCGTTGCCGTGGCAACGCTCTGACAGGCTGGAGATCGCGAGATACTTCAGTCTGCAGCTCACTCCCGGCGGAGCTGCAGACTGAGGATCAGGGCAGACAGACAGGAGGGGCCTCTCACCCGGCGGCATTGTGTGCACGCCGCCGGCCCCCTCCTGTGTCGGGTCCTCGGTCATAGACCGAGGACCCGACATGTTAGTCTGCCCAAAGGTAGTGCAGCACGGAGGTGTGATTAGGGTGTGCCCAGGCACACCCGGCACACCCCGTGCGCACGCCTATGGCTGAGACTGACAAGGAGGCAGATCAGGGGCAGAGCCAGCATGATTCAAACACAGCCCTGGCCAATCAGCATCTCCTCATAGAGATGAATTGAATCAATGAATCTGTGTGAGGAAAGTTCAGTGTCTGCATGCAGACGGAGGAGACACTGAATGTTTGGATGCATTTTAGGCAGCCATGACCCAGGAAGGATTTCTAACAGCCATCTAAGGAGTGGCCAGTGAAGTTATCATTAGGCTGTAATGTAAACACTGCATTTTCTCTGAAATGACAGTGTATACAGCAAAAAACCTGAAGGTAATGATTCTACTCACCAAAACAAATTCAAGAAGCTGTAGTTGTTCTGGTGACTATAGTGTCTGCAGAATTAGCAATATGCAAATCTACCAGAATATGCAAATTAGCAAGCCTTGCTATTCAGGTAGTTCATATAGCTGTTGCTAGATCTTTACATCCAGCAGGTGGCACTGAACAGGCTCCAAAGCCAAATCCACCAAGTTGATTGCAAACATTAGCAAGACGGGAGAGCACATTAACATTTAACCCCAAACAACCACATTACACACACATAAACCCTGCACCCACAATGGACACAGACTGACTTAAACATAGGAATCACCTAGATATCTAATTGAATCGTCCCTCTTAAGTTCTTGGTGATGGGAAAACTTACAACTGCTTAATTTTGGCGATGTCCACCCCACACGTTTTGGCTTTGTAGTAATGATACTGCCCAATAACAGCACACTTTTCCCTAATAAAACTCCTTGGCCCTGCTAGTCTGTTCCCTGTTCTGGTTCTTGCAACCTGTTTTACTATTCTGATATTCTGTGTTCCTTGACTTTAACTTGCCTTACCGTTCTGTCGTACGTCTGTTATCCTTGACTTCCGCTTTTCCCTGATTCTGCTTTACCTGACTGCAGGTGTATTTTGCCCAACTGGGCTTTTAATTAATCCCAGACATGCTAGGGATCGGTAATACATATCTGTGCTATATAATCCTTGTTAGGATTGTCCTCCGTTTTCCTCTTCTCTGTGTGACTGGGCTACTATTCCTGACAACCCCTCACTATTATTAGGGTGAGGGGGGTAGCCAGGACTTTTATGGGTTGGGTGGCTATTTGCTTGGGGAACCCTAGACATCCCAGGGGCGGGGAGAGAGGGAGAGGACAGTAGGAACAATTGTGGGGTTATTTTTTATTTGCCCCTGGGGAGCTTGGGTTCCTCCCTGTTATAAAATTAGTAGCCCCCACCTACCACCTATGGGATGGGGTTGGAGGGGATAACAGACACAAGAATCAAAGAATGTCTGTTGCCAGTGGGCAATAGAATTGACATTTGATAGTCCATAACAGAGTTCAAGGCTGCCAAAGTCACATGTGTGTAGCCCCTGCCACATAAGTCCAAATATCTCTGGATGTGCATGTTTCAAGCAGAGACACTGCACATTCTGATTGGTTCCTCCAAGATAACTTCAAAAAAACAGAAGTGGTCATGGTGGTTGGAGTAAACCTTTTAGGTAATTTCACCTCTAAGGACTGGTAATATACAACTATAAATTCAATTTTCTACCTTGTGAAGCGTTACTTTATTGTGTGTGTTCAGACATATTCAATCTTGACCCCCCTTCTGTTTAATAATTAGCCTTCATCTGTGGTCAGTAGAGGGGGCGTTAGGATGTCCCATCTTTTTTTTAGCTTGATAGGCCCCACCTGGCTATGGGTGGGTGCAGGGGGTGGACAAATCATTATTTAATTTAAAGGACCACATCTAATGCCCATGGGTAACAGTATGGGGGACATGTTTCAGGTATATTTGACAAGGGTAGACCTGACTGCCCAGTCCATAGTTCATGTAGTTGGCTTTGTTTTATTATTAAATTTATTTAATGTGGTTGCAATCGATGGTCATCCGTCACATGGTTAACCCTTCCACCACCAAAGAAAAAAAATTTTTTTTACGCATCTGGGCCTGGATTTGAACAATTTCAGCCTTCCAGCAGCATTCGGTCCGGCTGAAATCTGAACCAAATTCTGTCTCGTTCAGAGGCTGGTTTGCAACTCCAGTGTAAACGATGTCAGGATAGTGTGAACAATATTGGATTTTCCATTCCGAATGGCCTCGTACCGAATGGGCCAAACCATGCAACACTGTACGGGGCCATTTGGAATGCATTCAGAGTTTAGTACATTACCCTGTATAGACATACAGTCAGACACTATGCCCAAAGTAAAACATGCTGATAAATTTATAAATAGTTTTTTTTAATAAAATGTTAAATGGCTACTTGAGATGTAAATCCAACCTTTTATGAAAAAAATTAAAAGAAGATTTCCCTTAGTCCTTGACCAACCTACAGATGGATCAAGGTCTAGGGAAACAGGTCAGGATGGTGGTACCAGTTCCACCTAAAGTGGGCTTGAACCCAAATATTGTAATTGCAAAAAAGGACTATAATTGGGTAGTTCCCCTTTAAGGAGTACTCCCAACAAACTGGTATAGATGTAACGAACACACCATTTAAACACAAGACATATACCTATGAGCTTGTATGGAGAAGGAATAAAGGAGGGTAATATGTATCGGTGTATAGATAATGCCTGCACAAGACTTCCCCATGGCAGTTCCCTGCACCTGGTGGCACCTGGTGGTAGTATACCCCATCAAATAAGAAAAAATTGTGTGTTAGCACAAATCTTAGGAGATCCAATACCAGGTCACTATGTTTGTCAAAGTGTATCCCTCTCATTCACAAAAAGTACTCTGTATGTTTAATTCCCAGGAGATGTGGGATAGAACTATACAGGGATTCTACGTCCAAACCGCAGATTATAGAATTATCTGGCAATTTAGTTGGGTTAAAACTGATAGTGTTTGCTTAGTATCTCTCAGGTATGACGGAAGCAGAGTTACCAAAGGTTTCAAGATGTGATCTAGGTAAATACTGACATTTTGAGTCATATTGTCATTACCTGAGACTATAGGTCTCCCTGTCAAAACACTATATTGTTTATTAATTTTTCTTTTTAGTCTTTATACTATTTTAAGACCACACTAATTCACTTTGAAGACATTATCCAGTCCTCAAATTTTCCCTAATAACCCCCCCCCCGCCCCCCCCCCCCCCCTTTCATCCTATTGTCCCTCTGGGTATTTACCCATAAAATAAGTATAATCTTATTTATCATTTATGTAACCCAAGCTGAAGATATAATATGAGATCTAAGAACTATAGAGATCTAACCACTCAAAGAAATGTCATATAAATCAACAGATCTCTTTATTTCATTCAGACAATTTAAGTAACTCTCATGTATACATAATATATATACATAATTTTTTTCTGGTCTATTTATAGATCAATGTACAGCCATATGTTGGCTTTCAGCTTGGAGGGAGTTAATATGTAAGATTATAACTAAATGCTCTCAAAAACTTTGGAGCTTAAATGTTACTGTGGGCATACAACTTGATTAATGGTCTTGAATATATCGGAACAATCAAGTCCACAGCTCCCGTACGAAGAAATACCCGAGTACATCAAAGCTGTCAATCATGTGACCTACGAACTCCACCCACAGCATTCTCATGTGGTATTCAATGTAAACGTCACTGATGACGCATTATTACTTCGTTGTATGATTGGCCAGACCACATTTAAATACCGGGGGGTTTTGGGCGGCAAATTTCATCCCCTGACGAAGGAGTCTCGTACTCCGAAACGCGCGTCGGGTTCTAATCGGATATCCGTTCACTTCACTAGAGCACTCACCATGCACTTTAAGGGAATCCTTATCTCACTTATTTTTTTATTTTTTCTTTAGTTGAATATGTAACCTCTTTTATTTGGAGTTGGATCTGAGCAGGCATTATCTATATAGGGACATTACTTGGAGTGTCAGCCCTAGCATAGAACACCCACGAAGGTGTTTAAAGGAGACAGTAGGGAATTAGAATAGTTTTGTTTTTTCGTAGCTTTGTTCTCAGACTACATTAATTACTGTTGATATGCTATAGCTCCTATGGTTTCACATGTGCCAAAGGTAATTTAAGGTACACTCCCTACTGATCCCTTTATTTACCTGCTCATCCATCTTTGATGGATTAAAGGAATTAACTCGTTATTTTTTTGTTTTTTTGGTTGATTGTATTGACAGGGCTTCATGTTTATTGTACTAATATCTAGAATGTTATATATTGCCATTCAACTGTATCAAGGTAGTTAGTCTCTGAGAACAAGATAGGGTTTACAAGCACTGCTACTTAGAGTGCACTGATGCAACTGTATCTTTTCGGTAATACAGTCAATAAAGTCTAAGTGTCACATTAGTTTCGTTAGGATACATAGTTGCACAGTGCTACCAGTTACTGTGCCTCCTCCCGATACATATTACCCTCCTTTATTCCTTCTCCATACAAGCTCATAGGTATATGTCTTGTGTTTAAACGGTGTGTTCGTTACATCTATACCAGTTTGTTGGGAGTACTCCTTAAAGGGGAACTACCCGATTATAGTCCTTTTTTGTAAATTCAACCCTGTCTGTGATGAGGTGCATGTTGCTGTGTCAGGCAGTAGGTGGCAGGAGAGAGTCACTGGACAAGTCAGTAACAACAAATCTAATAAAAACCACACTCAATTTCCACTCAACTTCGCCATGACTGATGTATACAATTTAACCCCTTAAGGACACATGACATGTGTGACATGTCATGATTCCCTTTTATTCCAGAAGTTTGGTCCTTAAGGGGTTAAACCTTTTTTTTTTTTTTTTTTTTTTTGGAAAACATGTCATACAAATATAGCTGTAAATACAAATCATGGTCTGCATGCTATAGACACAATAACAATTACATTAAGCTTTTCTGGTGACTTTAAATATGATGGATACCCAGCCAGGGTATCTAGAACTAGAAACCTCAAGGTCTTGGTAGAAGACCAATCTGCAAGATTCTGTTAGGCCCCTCTGCTACAGAGCAGTGGTAGACAATCGGTAGATCCTCAGCTTCTGTGCAAAATTTGGTGATTGCATACAAATGTGCATTCACAAATACATACGGTCTTTCACACACACATACCCAGAAACACATATACACTGCCACACAGATGCCCACAGACATAGGTACACAAGGATGTACTACAAGAGGTCTACATACACAGATTGACACACATACACAGTAACACTGACACATACTGACATACAGGCAAAGATTCACTCACACACAGAGATTCACATGTACCAATACATACTCTGACACACACAGACATGGCCGCTCTCCTCTTTCTCGAGGTAGCTACGGAGACCAAGCATACTCTCACTGCCCCCCCATGGACCAGAGCGGGTTTATCTGAGATAAAGCCACACTTTCCGTATATAAACAAGGCTTTCAAGCACTTCTGGACACAACTCTGGAACAGACTCCAGCAGCAGACACCACAACCTTGCTCCAATCTGGCCCTTTGCCGAAAACACCTAAGCCAGGATGCGCCGGGCCAAGCCCTAACGCAGCACAGCTGGTGGGAAGTCTGTGTCGAGCGCCGTGAAATTCGTGCAGGAGCAGACGGCATAGGCCCCAGTTCATCAAGGGAAGCTCCCTGCTGTGCTACTCCATCCCTCAAATGGCCCTCACTCACCATGCAATGAGGAAGCTTGACAATGGACCCTTAGTGAGCGCTACCCTTCAGTCCGCCGGTGGCCGGGTACAGGAAACAGAGGTTCCTGCCCCGCGTTCCGCGCCGCCCGGCCACGCTACATTGGCAGGAGGAACAAAAGAGGAGGGTAAGGACCACTGGAGGGGGGGAAGGATAAGGACCACTGGGGGAGGGGGAGGGGATAAGGTGGATAAGGACCACTGGGGGAGGGGAGAAGATGGGGGGGAATACGGACCACTGGGGGTGGGGGGAGGATAAGGACCACTGGGGGAGGGGAGGGGATGGGGGGATAAGGACCACTAGGGGAGGGGAGGGGATGGGGGGATAAGGACCACTGGGGGAGGGGAGGGGATGGGAGGGAATAAGGACCACTGGGGGTGGGGGGAGGATGATAAGGACCACTGGGGGGAGGGGATGGGGGATAAGGACCACTGGGGGTGGGGGGTGGATAAGGACCACTGGGGGGAGGGGATGGGGGTGATAAGGACCACGAGGGGATGGGGGGGAGGACCACGAGGGGAGGGGATGGGGGGGAATAAGGACCATTGGGGGGGATAAGGACCACTGGGGGAAGGGGGGAAAAGACCACTGGGGGTGGGGGGAAGGTAAGGACCACTGGGGGAGGAGGGGGGTGGAATAAGGACCACTGGGGGGTAAGGATCACAGGGGGGGAATAAGGATCACTGGGGGGGAAATAAGGACCACTGGGGGAGGGGGATAAGGACCACAAGGGGAAGGGGGGATAAGGACCACTGGGGGGGAGGGGATGGGGGGGGATAAGGACCACTGGGGGAGGGGAGGGGATGGGGGGATAAGGACCACTGGGGGAGGGGATGGGGGGGAATAAGGACCACTGGGGGAGGGGAGGGGATGGGGAGAATAAGGACCACTGGGGGAGGGGGGAAGGACCACTGGGGGCAGAGGGGGGGGTAAGGATCACTGGGGGGGGATATGGACCACTGGAGGGGGGATAAGGACCACTGGGGGAGGGGGAAGTAAGGACCACAGAGGGAGGAGTAAGGACCACAGAGGGAGGAGTAAGGACCACTGGGGGAGGGGGGAGTAAGGACCACTGGAAGAGGAGGGGGGAAGTCCACTAAGGGGTTTGGCAGAGGGAGCCACACAAACAAACACTCATTCTCTTACACACTGAAACAAAATGCATCTCTTACACACTCAATGCACCCCTTACAGACACACACTGCATTCAATTACATACACAGAAACACACCTTGCATCCCTTACAGACACACACACACACACACATACACACACACATACACACACAGAAACATACAATGCATCCACTATACACACACTACATCCCTTACACAAATTGGTATCCCTATACGCTACATTCTATAAGAACACACACACATTACATCCTCTACAATAACACATCCCCTACACACATACACTCCACTCCCTGTGAGAGAACTCATGGGTGGGCCATGTAGGTGGATTTATGGGTGGGCATTGTAGGCATACTCACGGTCAAGCACTGGGAGCCCAGACCTTGAGCTGTGTAAGGGGCCCCAAAAAATAGAGCTGCTTCATGTTCGTTAATTGTTGTGAGTACTGTTACAAACAGGCTCCAGAGAGCCTCTTCTACACCAGACCTGTGGAGCCAGACTGAGCCCATCATCAGCCTCTTGTCCTCATCTGGTGTAAGTAGGAAATCCAATATATTATTAGTGGCACTAATCTCTAATTTACCTCACATTAAATGGATTAATGTAGTGGTTCTGGTGTCTATAGCCTGTGCCTGTAGGCTTTTTAATGTAAACACACTGTCTTTTCAGATAAGACACTTTGTGCAGACTGGCGTTGGCCCATATGGCAGAGCATATGGGGGGGCATTGTGATGTCACATGGTGGGCAGGACATATGGGGGGCGGCAAATTGTTTTTTGCCTAGGGCGGCAAAAATCCTTGCACCGGCCCTGACAGGATGAGTAGTGGGATACTTAAAGGCAGTCCGTTCCACTCCTAGCTGTAGGCTTTTTGTTTTTGTTCCTTTTCTATCACACATTATTTCACACCTGGGGAAATGTACTTTAAAGCAACATGTCAGCTAATGTAACGCGGTTTCTATACTGTTTACACGTCTTGCTAACATTTCTATTCTTAACATATAAAAGCAGTAACTACTTATTGAGCACTATGTTGTCCTAGCTCCCACTTTATCTTGTTTTGTATATACAAAAAATAGTGACATTTCATACACCTGTTGTATTTGTGCCTTGTAGAATGCCATCTTGTGAAATGTTAGCCTACGCACTACAAAAATAAAGATTTTTTTTTTTTTTTTAAACATAGCCTTTATTAAATTGTTATTTAGTATGAAGGGCAATAAGGGCAATATCAGTCCAGAGTAATAAACATCATATCGATATTTTTTTTATATGTTATTTATCTTTTTTTTTTTAATATTCTTTATTTTTGTTGTGCAGGTGAGTACAAAACATAGTCATGCGCCACAACAGCGTAGAATAACATGGAAACATAGATAGGTTGAACAGTGGCTCTGAAAACTTGCACATTTTTTTTGTTTAAAGGTAATATTAGTTACGTAGGTATGTCTAAGCGATAACCAATTATTTAAGAGTAAATATGCCTGTAGCATCCTGACAGCTTTGGTAGACAGGGTTACACATATGTGTGAAAGCAATGCTCTAGCATAAATATTCATGCCCTCCTGTAACGTCTTATCATGCTTGCTGCTGTGCTAAAAAGGGTCTATTAACCCACAGTTTATTAACTCACAGTTTAGTAGCTCACGGTCTGCCCTAGCGTTGTCTAGTGTTCATAATATGGGCTAACATACATGCAGCTGATATACCTCTGACATAGCATTGGTTAAAACTAAACAATTATGCATTATGTGTGGAGCTGAAAAGACTCTGCTAATCTTAAGTGGCATCAATAACATAACATTTTTAACTTGCTATCATTTTCTTGCGTTTGTGTCGCTGGGTTGTTTGTGGCCTCGGTTAGAGAACATAGTGTCAACAAACCAGGCTACGGTTGATACGTGTCAGTCAAATAAAATACATAAAATAAATGCAAGGTAATAACTGATTATTGAGTAGAAGGGTATCACGCTTTACAGATTATCTGTTTAAATGCTTGAGTGTACCGCTGGGAAAATAAACAGGTTAGTTGATGCGTGCAGGGATTAACCAAACTCTGAGAGCAGGTATCTTAGCGTCCCTTGGTGGCTGGCAGCTCACGCTGACAAGAGGCTCGGAGGAAGAGTCTCTCTCCATGATAGTCCCGGTGCCGTGCCTTTTCACCTCCAGGAGCCGTGCGGGGTCTTACTGAGGTGCCCGCTGGAGTCTCTGCAGAGGGTGAGGCATCTAGTACAACTGTAGATAGAGTGCAGTACGGAGCTTCTTTCCAGCCCGTTGCCGCCGCTGTCACCGTGGGACGGATCTGGCTAGTGGTGCCTGTAACTTTTCGGGGAGTAGAGAGACACGGAGTCTTGGTGCGGCAGTCATGTTTCCTGCGGTTTCTGTTTATTCGGTGAGTGCGTCTTTGCGGAATTTTGACTCTCGGTCCCGCAGAGCCCGTATTAGTAGTTGCTTGAGCTTTTGTGCGGACAGGCCTACACTCTCCTCTGCTTTTTGTCGTTCCGTTCACTGTCTGGGGTTGGGTTGGTCGTGCAGCTGTTCTTTGCTCCAGCAAGGCCCAGAAGCGGTCGAACAAGGCATCCAGCCTCTTCAGGGATTGCTGGACGGTGTCCGGGTAAGCTCCTGTAGGCTTTGTGGGTTCAGCACCATGAGGTGTGAGTGCGGCAGCCATCTTGGCAGGGAAAGCTGCATCTCGAGTAGATGCAGGCATAGAGGCCCTGCCATTCTGTGTATCCCTTGGCTGGCCAGCGGGGACCGGGATAACCCCCACTGATCCCGGGGGGGGGGGGGGGGGATTAGCGGGTCTGCGATTGCCTCTTGCAGGAGGCGTGTCGTGCGCCGAGTGGGAGAGCGGCCATCCCGCCCGCGCCACGTTCCAGGCCCCGACTGAGCCCTCGACCAGGGATTGATATGTTATTTATCTTTTAATACTTAACTAATCGTTAGAAAATCCATAATATATAACTGATCTCTGTTTTTTTTTATATATTAAAGATTTTATTTAAGATTTTAATATATTAAATTGCCCAAAGAAATATATAATTGATATTTAGTAAATCACCAAAGGTAATTCTAATCAGCAGATAAATGACTGAAAAAAAGTGACACAACTGTGAAAAAAGTAGTTATGGTAGGGTGTGGAACTGCACTCTATCCCTTTAAGCAGTATGTAGCTGGGTGCAACTCAGACAGTCTCAGTACCAGAGACCAAAATGCTGAATAACAAAATAGAAAAGTCGAGGCACTCCAAGGTACAAATCAGGCAATTTTATTGAACCCACTCCATCGCAACGTTTCGACCTACACGGTCTTTGTCAAGCTACTAAGTGCATGTATACATTCATTTTTATAGGAATACAAGTGATTAACAATATCGCATCAAACAATTAGTTAAAATGACATCCATCTACAACCCCCAGAATGGCCACATTGATAGTAAAGGCTAACAGCTGTGTCACGAGTGTCAATTAACTCAATTGGAAGCTTTCTCAATCAGTACCATCCCTGGGATATGGAGACAGAATTAGAAAAAAATTTAAATGTAAATATCACAGTAATAAACAATAAAATGAATCAAAGCCAGATCGAGTCCAATTTCTCCTCAAGCATTACTATTAATAACTTTAGTATGATAATATTTGATTCTCTGACATATATAATATAGAATATATACGTATGTAAAAAAAAAGAACATATATAAAAGTGATAAAGATAAACAATCAGTATATGTGTTCCAAAAGTTATATGTACACACATAAAGAGACGTGTTGTATATATAGAAAGGTCTACAGAATTTGGATAGACAGTGTACATGTTAATAGACAGATTCCAAAGCTGTGAGTAGTTCTAGTTCATAATTATATTTTAAGTGTTGAAGTGTATTATATGAAATATCACAATAAAAAGTAACTATATAACCAAATATAAAAAGCAGGTGTAAAACCCATTTTTCTTAGATAAAGTGCATAAAGTGAAAAACGATCATATTAAAGAATTTATTCAATAAATCTATCAGAGATCTATATTAAGTAATCAAAGTCATTCAATTTTAAGAGATAAAGACCTGACTGGTCCAGAAATCATTTATGTGCATTTAGTAGATATGTCCCCAGCACCAGTATCACAGACTAAGAATAATCTGCAAAAACAAAAAAATAGTTAAAATCCAAAAATTAAAACCAATATGACAATGTCTATAATAACGGATTGAGATCATAATAATTAGGGCCTATTGAAGTCAGGGTTTTAAATTCCCTAATTTCCAGTGAGCTTCTCTGAATACTAGCCTTATGTGTGTCCCCATTAATTGACTGTTTAACTCTATGATGTAATCAATCCTGTCCAGCATCACTATAACACCACCCCTGTCAGCTGGTTTAAAGACCAACTCCTGCTTAAGTGTAAATATTATTAAAGCTTTATATTGTGCTTTTATTAAATTATTAGGGTGTGTATACGCTGGACAGGGTTATTCACATCATGACTCACCAAGTCAATAAAAGTATCAACAGCATGATTAGCAATAGATGGATTAAAGGAACTTGTACATCACTTAATCTTAATATTACTTTACATGGGGTATTCAGATCAGTAGAAAGCAGCGGTTTACTAAAGAACACTTTTAACGTCACATTACGGAAGAACCTACACAACACCAAATTATCTCTAGCATTTGGAGTATAAGTAAGACAAAAAGTCAAATATTTTCTTAAAGTTGTAGTATAGTCTTTAGACAAAAGCTCAGATAAATTGATTATTGTGTCTTCATCTTCTGGGGGACTTTGTTTCTCCATATTGCTGGTACAGTCCTGCTTCTTATGGCCACCCCTTCGGATTCTTCCGATGTTTCTCCACTGAACAAACCCCTGTACGGGGGAGTTTCTTCTAAACAAATACACTGAACGGTTACTGGATTGATTTTCTTGTGAAGGATTAACTTAGTGTTGAATTGGATGTACCTTTTCCATTTTGATTTGCTCTTTTTTCTTAACAATA
This sequence comes from Pelobates fuscus, assembly GCF_036172605.1. Lineage (NCBI taxonomy): Eukaryota > Metazoa > Chordata > Amphibia > Anura > Pelobatidae > Pelobates > Pelobates fuscus. The sequence goes on from NC_086323.1 coordinate 47,957,751, forward strand.
GAGCTTTGTAGACATTCCTGATTTAATAATATCCAGACCATGGAACATTTATTCAAAATTCCTGCAAGCTTTGTGCGATATTCAGTATTATCCATCAATGAAATAGGTCGTGCATACATACACGTTCCCCTAGGAATACATCTCATTTAATCGTAGTCCACCAATGTGACACTGTACAATGTAAAACTCATTTTTTCTTTAAGGCTTTTACCAACTCTTTACTTATAGTTTGCCCAATTTGGTGTATTAAAAAGTTCAAGATTATTTTCTTGCAGCAGATAAAATCCGCCTCATTCCTTCATCCAAATAGACATAAAAGCTTGTGCTGGGTTGGATCATGGGTTCCATTTTGCCAAAAAATATATAGTAAACTTAATCAGATTATAGACTTGTAGCCAATTCAAAAATTGTTAGGGAGGTGCAAAATTCCAATGGTACTCACAATTCAGAAGTAGTTATGGTAGGGTGTGGAACTGCACTCTATCCCTTTAAGCAGTATGTAGCTGGGTGCAACTCAGACAGTCTCAGTACCAGAGACCAAAATGCTGAATAACAAAATAGAAAAGTCGAGGCACTCCAAGGTACAAATCAGGCAATTTTATTGAACCCACTCCATCGCAACGTTTCGACCTACACGGTCTTTGTCAAGCTACTAAGTGCATGTATACATTCATTTTTATAGGAATACAAGTGATTAACAATTAACAAGATCCCATCAAACAATTAGTTAAAATTACATCCATATACAACCCCCAGAATGGCCACATTGATAGAAAAGGCTAACAGCTGTGTCACGAGTGTCAATTAACTCAATTGGAAGCTCTCAATCAGTACCATCCCTGGGATATGGAGACAGAATTAGAAAAAAATTAAAATGTAAATATCACAGTAATAAACAATAAAATGAATCAAAGCCAGATCGAGTCCAATTTCTCCTCAAGCATTACTATTAATAACTTTAGTATGATAATATTTGATTCTCTGACATATATAATATAGAATATATACGAATGCAAAAAAAAAGAAAAGAACATATATAAAAGTGATAAAGATAAACAATCAGTATATGTGTTCCAACTGTGAAAAAAGACACAATTGAATATATCTAATTGTTTTGCTTGCTGAATAGGATCAACATTTATTGTGGATAATTACAAAAAAAATCAATCTAGTTACTATGGAGAAAGATTACATATATATGTCAAAATCAATGTGCCTATACTTGCAGATCGAATAGTGAATGATAACTTTCCTAGTTCTCTGATTATTACAATATGAATAGTGAGAGACAGTATTCACACATCTGAAAGCATCTAATGGGAATTAAAGGGATACTATAGTCACCTGAACAACTTTAGCTTAATGAAGCAGTTTTGGTGTATAGAACATGCCCCTGCAGCCTCACTGCTCAATCCTCTGCCATTTAGGAGTTAAATCCCTTTTGTTTATGAACCCTAGTCACACCTCCCTGCATGTGACTTGCACAGCCTTCCATAAACACTTCCTGTAAAGAGAGCCCTAGTTAGGCTTTCTTTATTGGAAGTTCTGTTTAATTAAGATTTTCTTATCCCTTGCTATGTTAATAGCTTGCTAGACCCTGCAAGAGCCTCCTGTATGTGATTAAAGTTCACTTTAGAGATTGAGATACAATTATTTAAGATAAATTACATCTGTTTGAAAGTGAAACCAGTTTTTTTTCATGCAGGTTCTGTCAATCATAGCCAGGGGAGGTGTGGCTAGGGCTGCATAAACAGAAACAAAGTGATTTAACTCCTAAATGACAGGGAATTGAGCAGTAAAATTGCAGGGGAATGATCTAGTCACTAAAACTGCTTTATTTAGCTAAAGTAATTTAGGTGACTATAGTGTTCCTTTAAATACTAAGCAATAGGTATTAATATAATGATACAGGAGATGTTTGCTACTACATCCACCAGATGTCACTGTTCCCCTAGATCAGGGGTTCCTAACCCAGTCCTCAAGTACCACCTACCAGTCCATGATTTAGGACAGAAATAGGCAACCTTCGGCACCCCAGATGTTGTGGACTACATCTCCCATAATGCTCTTACACACACAATGCTGGCAAAGCATCATGGGAGGTGTAGTCCAAAACATCTGCAGTGCCAAAGGTTGACTATGCCTGATTTAGGAATTACCCTGTTGTGTCTAAAGTGTTTTTTGTCTTTTTCTAAAAACACCTTAGACACAACTGGGTAATTCGTAAATCATGGACTGGTAGGGGGTACTTGAGGACTGGGTTAGGAACCACTACCCTAAATGCAAATTTAATTATTGAATAAAGATAAAGCTATTCCTAAGAGGCGAAACGAAAAACAAGGATATAAAAGGCAAAAACAGGACGTGTACTAAAGTAAGAATAAGCCTATGAACCTCCACACCGATAACCATACTGTTCAGCTTATATATTGTTATGTTTTTTGTTTACATATATAGTAGTTTATGTCGTTTTGTTTAGATTCACTAACGTCTTCATAACCAGAAGTGTTCTGAGGGACACTTTGGATTGAGACTAAAGACAGGTTGACAACTAAAGTAAGAATAAAATTGCTCCCCAATCTAACTAGCAATTAAAGTACGAAGACTTATCCTTGCATATTTGTCAGCCGACCAAAGCACCCCCTGATGTGTGTGAACACTATGTATATGAAATGATTTACAAATTACATTTACGTTGCTTAATGCTGAAAGCCAGGTTCTGCACGCTGCGTTAAATGTCATACTTTCTAATCTCTAGATCTCAATACTGATTTAATAATTAACATGAAAGCATTGCTGCTGCACTAGCATAGATTACAGGCCATATAATCTGTTAAAACATTTGAAGGTTTCTGTTTACATTTGCATAATGTAAATAAACAATTCTGCCTTTATATAACTTATCAGGTGACAAGCTTAGCCAATGAACGGCTTTAAAATATGCACCAAATATAATATCATCGAATCAGAAATCAAATGAAACTTGAGCAATAGCGATTTGGTGAGCAGGGACTGGCTGCGGGTGCCTCAGGCTACCCTTGTTTTTTTTAAATCCATCCTCTCCAAAATGGTTTGACCAAGAACCATGGCACAGCTCCCACAGCTTATTGGCTCTATAACTTCTACCTTGGCATGTAGTGCTTGTGGTGCCTAGACTGCCCCTTTAAAGGGACACTCCAGGCACCCAGACCACTTCTGCTCATTGGAGTGGTCTGGGTGCCAACTCCCACTACCCTTAACCCTGCAAGTGTAATTATTGCAGTTTTTTTTTTTAAACTGCAATAATTACCTTGCAGGGTTAAGTCCTCCCCTAGTGGCTGTCTATTAGACAGCCACTAGAGGGAACTTCCTGCTCTATAGCACAGGTTTTCTGTGCTAGAGCGTCGCTGGACGTCCTCACGCTGTGTGAGGACCTCCAGCGTCGCTCTATTCCCCATAGGGAAGCATTGAAATTCATTTTCAATGCTTTCCTAAGGGGTGCGCTAATGCGCATGCGTGGCATTGCCGCACATGCGCATTAGGTCTCCTTGGCCGGCAGGCGAGATCAGTCTCGCCCACCGGCCGACGTAAGCAGAAGGAGGAGCGGCGGGGGAGGAGGAAGCAGCGACGTGGGACCTGTCGCTGCCTCTGGTAAGTCACTGAAGGGGTTTTCACCCCTTCAGCAACTGAGGATTGGGGGGTGGGTGGGAGAGGGACCCTCCAGTGCCAGGAAAACGGATCGTTTTCCTGGCACTGGAGTTTCCCTTTAAGGATGTAGCAATAGGAGACACAAACTATTTACGCTAGGATCTCTGTTGATTTGTTCAGCAAAGCTGCATCAGTAAGAGGTTTAATAAAGAATAGTAAATGCAGATCATTTTAACCCCTTAAGGACACATGACGTGTGTGACATGTCATGCTTCCCTTTTATTCCAGAAGTTTGGTCCTTAAGGGGTTAAAGGGACACTCCAAGCATGATAACGAATACAGCTCACTGTAATGGTTATGGTGCAACTTGCAAGGACTGCCCTAGTGCCTACCCATTTAATGAGTCAAACTATTTTAGAATGAAGCATGGACTGAGAGGTTATACATGTGCCATTTGTAAGTGCAAATAAAGTTGTTGGTTTTTTTTCCCCACTTGAATTTAGGTGTGCTCTATAAGGGTGTGCTTCCTTGACTTGACTACATATTTATATGGCAACCAGGAGAGGAGATTACTCGCCGGGTGCCTCTCAGAATATTAAGCGTAAAGTTTAAAAAATATTTTTTTTTGGGGGGGGGGGAGATTACCTATATTCCGGTTCTATTGTATATACTGTTAAAGGAACCTTTTAGTGTTAGGAATAAGAAACTGTATTCCCTCCGTAGCCTACTCCCTCACCCTGCAGACCCCTCCCTGCTGGCAAATAAAGGGTTACAAAACATTTTTTACACTCCCCTTATTCCAGCGCTGAGATCCTAATGCACATGCGGGACAAGGGCCGCCCACATAACAACTTTCCCATAGGAAAGCATTGATTTCCTATGGAGGATTTGAAGACTCTGGACATCCGCATGCAAAGTGTAAGGACATCCAGCGTAGTTTCATGGAGTTAAACTCCGTGAAGCAGCAGGAAGCACCTACAATGGAGGGCTGCTAGACAGCCACTAGAGGCCTGCTTAACCCTGCAATATATATACTGCATTTTCTCTGAAACTCAATGAGATGAGGTGGTCTGGGTGCCTATAGTGTCCCTTTAAACAAGGCCCCTGAATCTTTCTAAAGAAAACACAGCCCTAGTTTTAAGTGCACAAAAGGAAATTCACCCCTGGGGGTCTAGTGGTTACTTGCTCCATCTGTGGTTTATGTGCTACATGGAATACTTAAAATGAAACTGGGGAGTGATTCAGTCCCAGTTGCATTTTGAAGCTAATGACATTGGATGGGAAATATGGATATTATTTATACTTAATGAATTTTAATTTGTCGTTAGAGTATGTGGCTAAAAAACGTGTTCTAAGTGGTAATTCGACAAGGTTGGAATATTGCTCTATTAGATGTCTACCAGAGATAGGTGCTTAATATCTCTGGTAGATATGGACAACCACGGGAGACATGGACAACTACGTGTGCAGTTTTGCAGCTCTATTGAAAACATTAAATATTTTTATGGGTAGCATGTGTCTTTACTTTAAAGGAACACTATAGTCACCTAAACAACGTTAGCTTAATAAAGCAGTTTTTGTGTATAGATCATGTCTCTCAGGTTTCACTGCTCAATTCACTGCCATTTAGGAGTTAAATCACTTTGTTTCGGTTTATGCCCTTGTCACACCTCCCCTGGCTCTGATTGACAAAGCCTGCAGGAAAAAAAACTGGTTTCACTTTCAATCAGATACAATTTATTAAGGTAAATTAAATCTCTTTCTCTGTAAATTGAACTTTAATCACATACAAGAGGCTCTTGCAGGGTCTAGCAAGCTATTACCATAGCAGGGGATAATAAAATCTAAATTAAACAGAACTCGCATTAAAGGAAGGATAAACTTTAGATGACTCTTTACAGGAAGTGTCTAGGGAGGCTGTGCAAGTCACATGCAGGGAGGTGTGACTAGGGTTCATAAACAAAGTTATTTATGACAGATTAAGGCATGATCTATACACCAAAACTGCTTCATTAAGCTAAAGTTGTTTTGGTGACTATAGTGTCCCTTTAATTAAAAGCAAAATAAGTTGATATTGGTTCATGATAGGAAATATAATAAATGTAAGATATCTTCTTATAGCAGGTTTATTTAGACATGACCATAACAAGCTACAGAGCTTCACTTATAAAGCATGATTTGCTTTACAAGTGAATAGCTCCATTTCTTCCGTGAAATTACAGGTTTTACAGGTGATCACCTGTATTTAACTTCAATAAACCTGTCCAATAAACAGGTCCAATTATCTGTTAAGGACAAAGGAGAGTCCTGATGAGTATTTATTCTGTCAACATTACAGTGGTTAGGAAACAGCAGATTTAATTGAGGCAAAGAGATTGTAAATACCTTGCAATTTGTTTTGGTGTTTAACATTAAACACTCTCACTAGACATGTAGACTTACTTGGTCACCTAGCAAAACAAATTAAGGAAAAGCTTTGCAGTAAATTTCCTGATTGTGTCGCCTGCCAGTTACACCCTGTGAGAGTCTGGAGGTCAATAAATGTTCCAGCACGGGTATTTTTGTGAATTCTATTTTTTATGAATACTCAGTGAGCCTTAAAGAGACACTCTAAGCACCACAACTACTACATTGTATTTTCTTTGTGTGCAGTCCTTCCAGTTCAAAACAAGGTTCTTCTGCTGCCACTGTAATAAAATATACATAATACAGATTAAGGAACAGCGAACACATACAAATACAGGTTTCCATTTTATAAGGATACTTAAAATAATCTATCTGAGCAAACAAATATGGGGATGGCAATATGTTAGGGAACACTCACAGACCTGCACAGTATGAGGGTACACTCACAGACCTGCACAGTATAAGGGAACACTCACAGACTTTCATAGGGTGAAGGAATATTCCCATCACTTCCCGCTCCTTTCGTTTATTTTGTTCGTATCTATAGTCATTTAGTTTATTTCACCTCAATCGAACACCGATTGAGAAAGCCCTCAAGTAGGGTGAAACGCGTCTTGGAAGTGAAGGATATTTACGGTACATTTTTTTATTCTGTTTTATTTGTTTGTATTTTACTGCCTGCTGGCAAAATACATTTTTATTTTTAATTCAAGTCTCCTCTGATCTTCACCAAACCTGCTCCAAGAAGGGAAAGTGTCTCCCTTATTGACACTCAAGCTGGTAAACTCAGAGCCGAGTACCTGGCTCTGAATAAGGTGAGCACCTATTTAAAGATACAGTATACGCACCTAAGTTACTACACTATATTATCTCCTATTACGTTTTCTTATCTCTGAGGGATTCCACCAACGCTTCAAAAAAAGGGGACAAGTACCACCAGACGGTACTAAAGCGCAAGTGATTTGAGCCTATCCCATCTTAGGCTCTAAAAAATGTGAGTTAGCATTCTGTTTTGATCACTGCACAACGGTTAATTACCATACAGATTTGCACTATTATTTCCCTATATATGTTTTTCTTTCTATGTGTATATATACGCTGAATTTAAAGTGATACTGCTACAATATCAGGACTAGACGACCCTTGTTATAGGGTAGGTATCCATTATTATCACTGTATGCTCCACTCATATAGGTGAACTGCCTCTGGCTTTTCTACCTTTCTTCTAGTTTCTACATTTCGTTTATTTTGTTCGGTTTCCGAACCGAGACCACCCCGGAAACCAATTAGAACATGGAACGTTATGTATCTGTATGAAAACCGTAAAGGAATTATTAATAGAATGCTCCACTGGGTGGCCGCCATGTCGTACATGCGAACGCACGTGGCTGAAACAACGGATGGCGGCCATCTTGTCTTCCGAACTCTGGCAGCAAAATGCAAGAGCATCATTAGCTGGACTCTTGCTTTGAATGAGCACTAGGACCCTGCCAACGGCCTGTAAACGGGAAAAAAATTGAAATCTCATAAATTGTGGAAATTATGACTGAATAAGAAAACAGAAAAAATTCCTATATATACTATAGTACTTTGGTAAAAAAATAGCCCTTGTACTGAAGGAGTTAATGGCCAGCAACCCCACACAGAAATGATTAACAAAAAACTTGACTGTATCTGTAGATTAGGAAATGTTGAAAATAACCCCTTTGCCTGATTTTTACAGAAAATGCAGATGTGAGAATGGAATCTGTAAAATATTTCCTCTAACGGGGAATAGACTCTTTGTCAGCCCAGCCAACCTGATCTAATTGCCAAAATAATGCCCAAGAAGTTGAAGGTCGATGGAAGGAAAACTCAGAAAGCAATTTGAAATTTATGAGGTCATGTTCACTTAGAGAACAAACTCGGGGATTATTAAAATAACGTGTGTCATTTTTTTTTTTTTTTTTAACTAAAATGGAAAAAGAAGGTTTTCTAAGGCTAAATGATGAGGCCCATTCTATTGGTTTTCTTGGTGACTGATACTTTTGTAGCACTTGTTTTTGCCTTGATAAATATGCCCCTAGTGAGCGAAAGGCCTGCAGGATAATATGTATCTCTATTCATCTGGAAGCTTGTGGTTGCATACCTTGTTTGGGGTTGTTTTTATTGTTTTTTTTTTTTTTTGTAAGTTTTTTTGCCCAGAAAGTGTGGCTCTCACATTGGCTTCTTCTATTAAAGGAAAACTGTCATTATTTTTTTCTTATTGGAAATGTAACATTGTGTATTATTTTCTAATGTATAAATACCTCTTGTCAGTGCATCTGTTGCTTGCCATTCTATACCATCCAAACATAGGGAGGTATGATTAGTTGGGAAAAAAGGGAGACAGACTTATGGAAGAATGTCGCTGATGGCACCTGTGTCACTGTTGACACCTAGCATGGATGATTCTGTGTGAGAAAAAAGTAGGGTCAACCAAAAGAAGAGGTTTGTTAGCCTGGCATGAATGCACACCATGCTGACTGTCCGGTTCCCTGGCCGACCTCACTCAGGTCAGATTATGTACAGAGCGCTGCATAGCTGAGGGATGGGATATGGGGTTGTTGGAGCCGCAGCTTAAAGGATCACTATAGTGTCAAGAATACAAACATATATTCCTGACACTGTGGCACTGCACAGACACTGCACAGACAGGTCCTTGACCTCCCTGTCTGTTCAGTGAAAAGTTGAGTTTACTCACCTTTTTAACCACGCCATGTCAGTCAAGCAGCAGCTGGCCCCGCTTGGTCCTACTTCCATGGCTGAGATCAAAAATCACTGCACGGCAAAATGCTACGCCATTCAGCATCTCCTCATAGAGATGCATTGAATCAATGTATCTCTATGGGGAACATTCAGCACCTCCATGCAGAGGGTAGAGATGCTGAATACCAATGCTGCACACTGTGCAGGACTGCCCCAGGAAGCACTTCTAGTGGCCGTCTGAGTGACTGTCACTGGAGGTGTACCTAGGCAGCACTGTAAACACTACCGTTTCAGAGAAAAGGCAGTGCTTACAGTGCTAAGGCTGCAGGGACCGACTATACTCACCAGAACACCTACATTAAGCTCTTTAAAGTCTGCCACGATAAGTTTCATGAGGGACTTTTTAATTGTACTTAGGTGACAGTAAAATTAGGTAAGATGCCTGTGACCCTGCATACACTGGCAGGGGTTCGAGAAGTCATGTCGCACAGAAACTATCTCTCCAATGACTAATCTGAACAGAGAGAAGATGTGGAGGAATATTATCATAATGTGTATCCTTTATATAACCACAGAGATGTGGATATTCAGAATGGAGCCTTGTAAGAGATGTTTATTTCTCTGCAGGGTGAAGTTCAGACTTGGAGAAAAATGGAAACTAACCATGTCTTCATTAGATTAATTTCCAAGCAATCAAATACAAATGTTTGCCTCTGTATACATGCTAAGAGAGGGAGGAGGATTAAAGATAAACTTTTACCAGTGAGATTTTTTTGTGGTACTTAAAGGGACACTATAGTCACCTGAACAACTTTAGCTTAATGAAGCAGTTTTGGTGTATAGAACATGCCCCTGCAGCCTCACTGCTCAATCCTCTGCCATTTAGGAATTAAATCCCTTTGTTTATGAACACTAGTCACACCTCCCTGCATGTGACTTGCACAGCCTTCCATAAACACTTCCTGTAAAGAGAGACCTATTTAGGCTTTCTTTATTGCAAGTTCTGTTTAATTAAGATTTTCTTATCCCTTGCTATGTTAATAGCTTGCTAGACCCTGCAAGAGCCTCCTGTATGTGATAAAAGTTCAATTTAGAGATTGAGATACAATTATTTAAGGTAAATTACATCTGTTTGAAAGTGAAACCAGTTTTTTTTTCATGCAGGCTCTGTCAATCATAGCCAGGGGAGGTGTGGCTAGGGCTGCATAAACAGAAACAAAGTGATTTAACCCTTTAACCCCTTCAGGACCGGCCTGTTTTTGCGATGTTTGTACGTTAAGGACCAGAGCAGTTTTAACACTTTTGTGGTGTTTGTGTTTAGCTGTAATTTTCCGCTCTCTCATTTACGGTTCCCATACAAGTTATATATTGTTTTTTTCACGACAAGAAGGGCTTTCTTTACATACCAGTATTTATATTATGTCATATATTGTATTTAAAAAAAATAATAAAATATGGTGAAAAAAAACAAACAAACATGTTTTTGGACTTTTACTTGAAAAATCTTTTACTTATCTACAAAAGCTAATGAAAAAAACTGCTAAATAGATTCAAAATTTTGTCCCGAGTTTAAAAACACCCAGTGTTTACATGCTTTATTGCTTTTTTTTGCAAGTTATAGGCCTATAAATACAAGTAGGAAATTGCTGTTTCAATATATATATATTTTAAATGTATCAATAGTGACATTGTTACACCGTTATCTGTCATAAATCCCCGAAACACACCTAACATGTACATATTTTTTAAAGTAGACAACCCAGGGTATTTAAAATGGGGTATGTCCAGTCTTTTTTAGTAGCCACCTAGTCACAAACACTGGCCAAAGTTAGCATTTATATTTGTTTGTGTGTTAAAAATGCAAAAAACGCTAACTTTGGCCGGTGTTTGTGACTAAGTGGCTACTAAAAAAGGCTGAACATACCCCATTTGCAATACCTTGGGTTGTCTTCTTTTGCAAATGGTATGCCATCATGGGGCTAATTCTCATTCCTTGGCTACCATACGCTCTCAAAGGCAATCTAACCAATCTGACAAATTTCAATAAAAAAAAAAAAAAGTAAAATCAAGCCTTATATTTGACCCTGTAACTTTCACAAACACTATAAAACCTCTACATGTGGGGTACTGTTATACTCAGGAGACTTCGCTGAAAACAAATATTAGTGTATCAGAACAGTAAAATATATCACAGCAATAATATCCTCAGTGAAAGAGCTGTTTGTGTGTGAAAAATGCAAAAAACTTCACTTTCACTGACAATATCATCGCTGTGATATGTTTTACTGTTTTGAAACACTAATATTTGTGTTCAGCGAAGTCTCCCGAGTAAAACAGTACCCCCATGTACAGGATTTAGGGTGTCATAGAAAGTTACAGGGTTAAGCACAGTGCTAGCAAATTAAATTATCTGGACTTTTGGCCTGGGTTGGCAGGCAGGTCCCTCAAATTGCAATCATTAAAATTACTTAATTAGGTAAAAATATTACATAAATATGCACGTAGAATTTGAATATATATACATATTTATATATTTGACGTCTACGTGTATATTTATGAATTTATTAATGTAATTTTGTATGTGGACATATGTATATTTCGTATTATTTTTATTTATTTATTTATACATAGATATATATATCATTACATTCTAAGTGTATTTTGATATAAATATATATATATCAATATCAAAATACTGTTAGAATAAAATTGAATATATATATATAATTTTTTTTTAATTATTAAAAATTATTTTTATTTTTTGTTATTTATTTTTATTAACATATTATTTGTATTTTATAATAATATATATATACCATATATATAGTTATTATATATATTGTATATATTCGTGTGTAATTTAAATATAAGTGTATTTTTATATTAATATACGTATATATAAATATAAAAATACACTTAGTGTGACATTATATATATGATATATACATATATTATATATAGGTATATATATATATAATACATGTATATATAGCATATATATATATATATACACATATTATTATTTTTTTACACAGATTTTTTTTTTACACTTTATTTTTGATTTTACAGATGCAGGGAGACTGCCTGTCAGCACAGACAGTCCCCCTGCAGGCAGATACAAAGACCCCTATTGCGGTCATGTGATCGAGTGATCACATGGCCGTGGGGTCCTGATCTGCCGAGGGGGGACTGCCCGGGCAGACAGGCAGTCCCCCTGGACCGGGAGGAGAGCTGATCGCCGCCGTGGGACCGACGGCGATCAGGTAAGTTGCCCAAAACCGTTATGACGGTTCAGGACCGTCAGCGGTCCAAACGCACGTTTTGCCGCTGACGGTCCTGAACCGTCAGCGGTCCTTAAGGGGTTAAGGACACATGACATGTGTGACATGTCATGATTCCCTTTTATTCCAGAAGTTTGGTCCTTAAGGGGTTAACTCCTAAATGACAGTGAATTGAGCAGTGAAATTGCAGGGGAATGATCTATAGCTAAAGTAATTTAGGTGACTACAGTGTTCCTTTAAAAGCAAATGAAATACTGTAAGGCTCTCAAGGCATATAATGGTATCTCATGCAGAAAAATGAAGACAGTGTATTGTATAAGAGTGAGTGCAGCATAATTTAGAAAAAAAAATGCATGAAAATATGTGCTCTTGGGGTATCTTAGTCTAAGGGAAAAATGATGGCGCAAATCACAAGAAGGTAGGTGGTTTTATACTTACCTCAGCTGTGCACCTGGTAACTAATGCGACATTTGAATTAAAGAAGAACGATCCCCAAATAAAAAAGGGAGGTACCTCTTGAAATTGCGCATATTAAATCCATTGCTTATGCTAAATAAGAGCTCCCCTAAATCCTTTTGCTTATCTAAAAGCCCCCAGCCACCCCATATTTTCTGTTTAACAAAAATATTCCTGCCTAAAACAGTGTGCAAAAAAAAAAAACAGTTGTAAGAACTAAGTGAATAGCATTTAAACAATCCGTTTTGTACGATGGTAACTAAGAATTATTTCACACAAAAAAAAAAAATACACATCATTTATTTGTAGAGCATTAAAAAAAAGTAGTAAACTCAGATAATATGATCTTCAAGCTATTGCAGTGATTAATGTATACACACAACAACTTGGATTATGTCTGTAAAGGTGTGCAAGTATGTGTGCCTCCAGGGAAGGTTAAAGAGGTGTGGAGTCCAGTTTCACTCGAGTGGAAATATTGGGATAGAATTTGCATTGACTGTTCTATCTTAAAAACTGGTTGGATCAACCCTTTGCAGGATCAGATTGGTGAACTACACTAGTTGTACACTATAATACTACATATCAGAGTGACAGCGGAGAGGGACAGACAGAACATCTATTGCTCTTTAGAATTGTGTGATACCCACTCAGGCAAATGCTATTGTGATTATTCAGGATTCTATTTAATTTATTTTATTTAATTAAAAAAATATCTTCATTTTTGGCTGCAGAAAGACATGGCAGAGGATAAAACTTTTCGCTACGGGCTGATTGTCCTGGGATTTTTTTTGGTGATGATTGGCATGTTTATAATGAGCGTTGATAAGCCCCATGTCTATATCACATTTTGTACCATGGGTGTATTTATGGTGTGCATTGGAATTACCTGGAGTATATGTCAGTGCTATCCTAAGGTAGGATATTATATTCTCTGTGTTTACTGTGCTATCAATATACTGGTTTTAAAAATAACTGCTTATAAATAATGGATTATGAACGATATGCAACACCAGATTTTACAGTGACATTTTCCTATATTTGATAAAAAATTATGGAATCTGATGGGATTTTTTTCTACTGCTGTCTTTTTTTTAAGATTTTTAAGATCTTGTATTTAATTCTAACAGAGTTTAGCAACTTCTGGCCACCAATCATCTTGAAAACTAACTCCCATCATGCTAACTATTCCTGTGCCAGCTCAGATATGTTTTGTTTTACACTAATAAACAATTGTTTCAAAACTACAGTTAGATATTAACGTATTAAAGAAAAAGAGAAATTGTCCTTTTTTAATTTAACTGACATAAAAACAATAAGATGTATATGATAGTAATTTGGTTTATGAATGCATAACAATATATTATCTGATATGACCGCATATGTGCCATGTTTATTATGTGTTATTTTATTTCTGGTAACATTTATAAAGCGACTGGACCTTATATATGGATGATGAGTTTTATACGTCACAAAATCAAGTTTTCAGAGAAAAGGCAGTGTTTACATTGCCCCTAGGGAAACCTCCAAATGGCCACTGGAGGTGCTTCCTGGGGGAGTGCTGCACAGTAGGCAGCTCTGCCATTCAGCGTCCCCACGCTCTGCATGGAGACGCTGAATATTCCTCATAGAGATGCATTGATTCAATGCATCTCTATGAGGAGGTGCTGGTTGGCCCCGCCCCCTTGTCGATTTTAGCCAATCCAATGCTTTCCCCATGGGAAAATCGCAATTCTGATGATCATGTCACCAAGGGGTCATGGCCAGCGCCAGCGGACCCACACGGCGCTGGAAATAAGGTGAGTTTTATTCACTTTTAAGGGGGGGGGGGGCAAGCCACCTGAATGGTGGGTTTTGCACTATAGGGTCAGGAATACATGTTTGTGTTCCTGACCCTATAGTGTTCCTTTAATGTAGTTAGGTGTATTGTCCACTTACAGCAGATTTTGTTTTTGTCATATATTTTTTTATTTTAAGTTTTTAAGTGTGAATTGTAATATGACATGTACAATGTCTATAGTTATTGCCCTGTTTTGGTACATCAGCAAAGTATAATGTGCTTTAAAAAAATGACACATTTGAAATACTGTGAATCATTTCCTCCATCCGCCAGGGTCTCGGGAAACTGATTCAACTCAGAATGGGCACAGGACAAGACAAGGGTGCTCATTGGCCCCAATGTAGTATACACTGTCAATAGAACCCTTGGCAGCTTATAAAAGACAGGAGGAGGAAATCCTGGGAATTCGCTATGGCGACCACACTTCAAAGATCGTGTTATATGCAGATGATGTAGTTCTGACACATTCTAATCCAGAAACATCTCTATTGGCAGTTTTGAAATGCATTCAAGTAATTCATTCTAGTGTCCCGATTGACCAACTACGTAGATTGGGAGATTCTTACTCATTTAATTGGTTTAAGAATGAAATGCTTTATTTGGGGATAAAATTAAGTTTCAATTTGTTTAAGATGCGTATGTTTTTTTTTTTCAGCCTGACCTCTGTCCCATTCTCCTGGGTATTTATTTTGATAACAAACATGCAGTCATTCTGTTTTGGAAAACACTAATGCAGAACAACTAGAACATTTAAAAATGCTATAAACGTGTCATTAGCAGAGGAAACAAGAAAAAACCTTAGTACTTAAATAGGATTGGATTTTCCTCGCACCTGTTTTCTCCACATTATGTGTTTATATTGAAAGGACACTACAGTCCCCAGAACAACTGCAGCTTATTGTATTTGTTGTGCTGAGTATAGTTAGTCACTGCAGTCTTTTCAGAGGAAAGGCAGTGTTTACATTACAGCCTAGGGACACCTCCTGTGGCCACTCCTCCTACGGCCACAAGAGGTGCTTCCTGGGTCAGTGCTGCCCACTGTGCAGTACTGAAGTTCAACGTTACCATGATCTGCGCAAAGCATGGAGACACTGATCTTTCCTCATAGAGATGCATTGATTCAATGCCTCTCTATGAGGTGATGCTGATTGGTAGGGAGGCATTTGGAACCACCTCCACCCCGCCTCTTTGTCAATCTCAGACAATCTGATGCTTTCCCTGTGGGAAAGCATTGGATTGGCTCATATTATCAATTCTGATTATGCAAGCCAAAGATACGGAACGGGTCGGGGCAAGTGCCTGCAGACCTGTGGAGAGCTGGAAGTAAGGTAAACTTTAACCCTTTCTAAGGGAGAGGGGGAAGAAGTCACCTAAATAGTGGTTTTAACACTATCTGGCCAGGAATATATGTTTGTGTTCCTGAACCTACAGTGTTCCTTTAACCCCTTAAGGACACATGACATGTGTGACGTGTCATGATTCCCTTTTATTCCAGAAGTTTGGTCCTTAAGGGGTTAAAGGGAACTCTGTACCACTGCTGATTTCTTTTAAGCAGGATCCATCAATACCCACACTGGCTTCCTATAAAGTTTATTTGCTCCTCCTGCTCATATAAATGAAAAATAGTTTTTTAAAAGCTGGAGGGCTCCATACATCTGCAGTAGACCACAAACACTGAAATGGGTAGACCACAAACACTGGAACCCATTGTCTTTCTAGCGATTGATAGCATTACTCATACAAGATGCAGGGAATGAGATGGACATTGTATTAACATTACAAGAGATTTTGCTCCTGCATTGACCTCCTCATTACAGTGCATTCCCACCCAGCAGTCAAAGAGTTATAATGGGTTTTAATAAAGCAGGCTCAGAATGCTTTCATTATCAGACCCATAATATCTTGTTTTAATCATTACATGCCTGATGTTTATCTTTTCTTTGACCTTCTTACTTCGTTTTCCAGATCACCTTTACTCCTGTTGATATGGAAGCCGCTGCACTAACAGAGAAGAGTTCAGGATACCCTTATAATGAAAAGCCGGAGAAACCTTGGTACATCTAACTAACTTTTCATTATATCTTATTATAAACACTGGCATTACTCATCTCCTCATCCAATTCAAGGTCAAATATTATTAGGATGTGTAAAATGGAAAGTATGCAGGTAGATTTCATCTGAACCAAAGGAATGTAAACAGAAATAATAAAATACAAAATAATAAACACTTTAGTCATAACATTCAGTTCACGGAAATAAAAAGAAACCAAAAACATAAAAAAAACAAGCACCCATAAATTTAACTTCTTCTTCGTAACTACCCATTGGTGAAAGTTAACTTTATTGAACATCTGGTTAAAGCAGTGTGCAGACTGGATCCTTTGACTGTTTTGGACCATATTTATTATTCTGGGTGAACCCAACGTCTTACACCCCTTTGTTAGGTTCAAATGATTATTTTCCCACTATATGTTATTATAATAGACCAGGGCTTGAGTGCAGTGGGGGTGACGATCCTTTTCTAGATGGAATTCCTTCATTTTCTACTCTGCTGTTTAAGGACTAATTCATATATATATATTTATATACCAGCCAATCAGGCACAGAAACAGATTGACTATCTGTGTGAGTTTAAAATAATTTATATTCGTATAGACTATTTAGACCACAATGACAGTGAACTCTAGTCATTATGATTCTTAGAGTAAAACAAATAAATAAAATCATAAAACTTCCTGACGTTGAAAAAAATTAATTTTTAAACGCCTGTTATACTTTGTTTTTATTATATGATTTTATTTTGATTTATAAATGGAAGGAAGGGAGTCGGGAGACAGGACTTGTGTATAAGTAAACAATAAGAGAGGAATTATTAAGATCCTGATGTATTTTAACTGCTACTTCTGTAACTTATGGTTTGTAGGTCAACTACTCACTATACCACTAGTAAGGAGGCGGAACGCTTTGAAACATCTTTGCCATCGTATGAGCAGATTGAGAAAAAAGTAGAGGGACCTGCTGAGCCAAAGGGAGATCTTTCCATCCCGTCTTTCATGCAAACTACGTTATCAACCGGTTCAAAGTCTAAGCTTCAAGCCATGGTTGAAATTCACGAGAATTTAATTGATGTTACAGGAATACCGAATGGGATAGAAGATATAGAGTGGTGAGTAGTAGTCTTCTTAGAAATGTGTACTGTCCCCGGGCAATATGGCACAATGATTCTGGCTAGACCTGTATGTAAACAAAGGAATATGATGTGACGGATATTTAAGCAGAGGTCAATGTCAACCAAAGAAACCTTGAAAAATGAGCAATGAATCAGATTTACCAAATGCCTTTATTTTCAAGTTAGATTCCCTTCCCTTTTCCTATTTTGTTAACCTGATATCCTCTAGGGAAGTTATAGGAATCAAATAGAAAGTCTACCTTCACCCTACAATGCTATTTGGACCTGGCAATCTGAGGAGAACCAGGATATGGGCAAGAGATATTTCCCTAGATCCTTCCTAATGCACTGTATTGCAAACTATTAAATTAATTAATAGTAATTTCATGTTGATTATACCTGTAGGAAGCAGGTGCTGTTGGGTAAACTCTCTACACTGTTTAGAGAAATCTCTTGTTAGTGATAAGAGGTTGTATAAAGCGTAAGAAACATTGCGGCTAATAATACCAGAACATTCTTTGTTCATTATTTTGTAGCCAGTCAGATGATCGGAAAGCTGCTCCCCTTGCATTGGTGGAAGGAGACACTAGCTCATCCTCTGATGACAGTAGCAGTAGTGATTCCTCTCTGAAGAGCTGTGATGCAGTCCAGAATGATGAAACCAAAAACGATATAAAAGAACTTCTGGGAAGCCCTTACTCTGGTGAAGGGCTTACCCTTATAGATGCATCGGCACCAACGTATGAAAGAATAGGTCCATCTTTGGAACAAGTTAGAGCTTTAGGACCAAACTGGGTGCTGGGCGCTGACGGAGAAGAAGAATTTGTGCAAGCTTTGTTTTTACCTGAGCACACGCAAGAACCAGAAATAGATGAAATGTATTACAGATTGGAAGATGAGCCAGATAATATATTGATTGCCGGAGAATCAGACTTGGAACAGTGACCGCAAAGCTGATAATAAAAACTAACAATCTCTTTTAAACCACAGATGAAAAACAATGCCAAATACTGGATATCTATAAATTTCAAGTTATACTCCTCAGTTGTGATTTTTTCAATGGGTTACTTGCAAAATTGAAAGAGTCCATGTTCAGTAGCTTAAAAAGCACTCAGAGTATTTCAGAAGTCCCTTAGTGTGCTCCATGCAGTGTGCTCAGAGAGAGGAGGTTGGCTGCCTCGCCTAATGGCCATACAGTGCTGGTACAAGGAATTCTATTACTTGAACCAAAAATCCACATTGCTGCCAGCCCTCTTATATCATTTATACCTTCAGCCTATTTTTCCTTCTCAACTTTGCTTCTCTCCTCTGGTATTTCCCTGTTATCTCTCTCGGCTCTCTGTTAGTGTTTTTTTTTTTTAATTGGTTAACTGTGTGTGGTGGCTGTATGGGATGACTGTTTGTTTGCTATGTGTAAAGCTGTGCACTATGTTTGGGGTGGCTGCTTGTGGGTAACTGTATGTTGTGGAGTGTGTGAGAAACATAGAAACATAGAATGTTACGGCAGATAAGAACCATTCGACCCATCTAGTCTGCCCAATTTAAGGCTGTATGTATGGTGTATGGGAAGACTGTGGGAGTGGGTTGGCTGTCATTATGTTTGTGTTGTGTGGCATAGGTTGTTTACGTTGTGTCTAGTCTGTCCGTGTGTGTTTTTCAAGGCTGTGTGTGTTGCGTGTTGCCTGTGAGGTGAGGATGTTGTGCATAGGATTGTGTATGTGTGTAGGGAGGTTATATCTTTGAGGTGACTGCATGTGGTGGGTGGATGTGTCTAGAGGGATGTGTGTTTTAGCTGTGTGTTGGGAGGCTCTGTGTATTGTGTGTAGGAAGACTGTGTGGGAAATGCTGTGTCTGTAGGGTGGTTGTGTGTCATGTTGGTGGCTTTGGTTGTGTTTTCTGTAGAGGCTCGGTATTGTTTGTGGGGTGGGAAGGCTTTGCGTGCAGATTCTGTGTGTGGGGAGGCTGTGTATATTTTGTGTGGGTGGTTCTTTGAGTTCTATGTATGTGTGGCGAGGCTGTGTTTGTGAGAAGGGTTTGTCTGTTGAGGCTCTGTATGTTGTGCGTGTGTGAAGGCTGTGTATTATGTCCAGCCTTCCTAAACAATACAATATTAGTTTTAAAAACTTCATACACCATGTGTTTTGAAGCCGATACTATCTTTCTTTTCTGTGAGATAAGACCTGCAACCTCTAAAACTACATCCACAGCTCTGCAAGAAAGTCACTAAAGCCCTCCCTGGATGTGTCTTGATGTGCTCACCTGGCCGTAATTGGTGGTTAAACAAATATTTTAGTTTTTCTTATATTTTGCAGTCCTTGAAAAAAGAGCAAGTCACTGCATACTTCAGGAACAAGTAGATCTGACCAAGTGTCCATAAATAAGGGATGCACCAATTCAGTCATGTTGTATACATTTATTTAGATATATATTTTCCACTAGTTTATATCAATGGTTTTACAGCAAAATATTGAATGGCAGGCTGTGACAAATGGTTCTAGTTGCTAATCCTAAATTAAGGTAAAGTAAGGCAATTCTCACTCCAATAAAGCTAATTAGTAACTCCTTCATGTTGTACATTATTACAGATATTGTATAATATTGCATTGTTCTAATAATTTACAAAACTCGTTTAGCAAGATATGTGAATTTTGATTAGTATTTTACAGGTTAATTATCAAAACAGTTTACTGGCTAAAATTATAGTTAACATTTCAAGTTTAAAGTGTTAATTTGCATATTATTATTTATTTAGCACCAACAAATAGATAGAATATTCTGTTGAAAAGTATACCAACAGAGTTATTCATTAAGGTGAGAATTCAAAGTGAATTTTAAATTTATGATCTAAGCAGTCGAAATTGAATTTTTAAATTCACTTTGAATTTTCAATTTAGTAAATATCCCTTATTTAAATTTTGTGAGTGCAGCAACGCACTTATTAAATTATTATTATTAAAGGAAATTTCGTACTGCTTATAAATTGTGGAGTCGAGAAAAAAAAAGCTATTTATCTGGAGCTTTTTTCTTTATTTGTTATTGAATATGAAAGGATATAAAAAGAGAATTAAGAGAGAAATTATTTAATTAAGAATGTTCTTCATTATAATCAGCTTAGATTTTTTTAAATAAATAACTAATGTATAACATAAAGTAATACTTTTTTGTATATTTATATGTTTATATTTAAGATTATTTCGTAAATTCATGAATTAACACTTATTCCTAAATAAAAAATGTTCAACTTTCATAAAAACAATCACTCTAGCTTCTTTTATAGCTCTACTGGTAGTTCAAGTATTTTTCACTGATTAATTGTAATACTATTTGGTATTATATAATTTCCACGTTTTCATTAACTGCTGTACAGACACTTCTCACTTACCGACCTGGTTCCGTTGAAAACAAAACAAATTGGTCGGTAAGTGAGGATGCGCTACAGAGCATGCGCACCAGTGCAGGTCAATGTTCAGGGAAATTTCTCCGAACATAGACAAGCGCACCAGAGCAGAGAATCCCTCATATCTATGTTCTGGGAACGTTCCCCCAAACATAGATTAGAGGGATTCTCTGCTCTGGTGCATTTTTCTATGTTCAGGGAAATCTCCCCAAACATAGATTTTAGGGATTCCCTGCTCTGGTGCGCTTTTTTATGTTCGTGAAAATTTACCCGAACGTAGACATACGCACCAGAGCAGGGAATCCCTCTAATCTATGTTCGGGGAAAATTCCCCAAACATAGACCAGCTCTCTAAAGTGGGGAATCCCTTGAATCCCCACGCTAGAGAGCTGGTTGTAAGTGCGAGCCATCATAAAACAAGTATGCCGTAAAGTGAGGACCACCTGCATTAGATTTTTCACCATTTTTCCCATTAAGCATGTTCCTTTAGAAAATAACACACATTGCAAATTCAGGAATCATGTAAAAAATATAACCTATATATTCCTATTTTTACTGAATTGAACCCTTTGTGGAATTTGTATAACACGCTAACCCAGCTCAGACCTTCCTTACTTCCTCTTTTTTGGCCAGTACCTTTCCTTATCACTCCCCATTTGTTTCTCAGACTCTCCGCCTGCTTATATCCTATTATTAGGAATCCCTTTCTTTATTTTCCCTTAATTTTCTTCTCAGTCCTGGCTTCCCTCTTTATCTCCCTTGTGCTCGTTTTATTCTTCTAACTCTGGCATTCTGTGCTGGATCCCAAGCATCTTGTAGATGTTGTCACAATGTCTACCAGCAGGTGAAGCAGAGCAGTAAGAAGGCACAGCAGTTCTAACCCTCTGTTTTGTGCAAGATTTATTTTGCCCCCTCCCCCTCACCCTTATCACAAGGGTGGCCAAAAGATAGATCCTCACCTGTTATACAACTCCCACAATGCTTTGCCAGCTACCATTTTTCCATCCTTGCAGAGGTGTATTCAGCACTGAGCAGTGTTTGTGTGTTTGAATGTAAGCATGCTTTGTATGAAGTATGTGTAAGTTAATGTAACTGTGTTTGTATATAGTGTTGGCATTTGAATGCAGGCATGCATTTGTGTGTAGTGCTGTTATTTGAATGCAGGGTTGTATTTATATATAATATTGGTGTTTTAATACAGAGGTGTGGATGTATGTAGTGATGACGTTTGAGTGCTGGGATGTGTTTGTATGTAGTGTTGACTTTTGAATGCTGGGGTGTGTTTGTATGTAGTGTTGCTGTTTGAATGTAGGGATGCATCTGTATGTAGTGTTGATGTTTTAGTGCTGGGGTGTGTTTGTATGTAGTGTTGATGTTTGAATGCTGGGGTGTGTTTGTATGTAGTCTTGACGTTTGAATGGTGGAGCGTGTTTGTATGTAGTGTTGATGTTTGAATGCTGGGGTGTGTTTGTATGTAGTGTTGATGCTTGAATGTTGGGATGCGTTTGTATATAGTGTTGACGTTTAAATGCTGGGGTGTATTTGTATGTAGTGTTGGTGTTTGAATACTAGGGTGCGTTTGTATGTAGTGTTGATGTTTGAATGCTGGCGTGCGTTTGTATGTAGTGTTGATGTTTGAGTGCTGGGGTGCATTTGTATGTAGTGTTGACGTTTGCACGTGACCGTTTTAGAACAGTCTGATGTCTTACCGCAGAAACTACCACCCAGGCCTCCACTACTGTTTACTCTGCATTGCAGCCCTTATCTCAGGACAGCTAAGCTCTTGCTTACTTGCCTCCAGCTCTCCATTGTCAGTTGTGGTGAGGTGTGGCGCCCAGCAGCACCTGAGTAAGAAGTCAAACCGATCTAAAATGGTTTGGCTACATACATTGGGGGCGCCACGGCACTCCTGGCATCATAACCACTACAGTGAGGTGTAGTGATTATAATGCTTGAAGTTATCCTTAAAACTGGGAAGCGGAGTACAAGAACCTTTGTTTCCTATAATAGATGCGTACTGGATCCTTCATTTCGAATAATAAAACAGATTGAATTGAAGGAAAATAAAAAGATGGTGAGTGAAGAGAAATGTGATTGAAATGATGTGACAGAGCTTCAGTACCTCCGTCAAAAGTTTCTTCAAGCTGGAAAAAAAAGCACTGAAGTGGCTATAGCCCTTTCCCCAAACAACAGACGACACTTGGTGAAAATGCACACTCATTTATACAACACTCAGATAATTCACATACAATAGAACACACAACTCAAACACAGTTCCTCATCTAGTCCGCTTATTAAATACATTAACAAACAGAAACTTGAGATAATACAATTAGCCTCCTGACATCTAACCAATGAATATCTTGTCTGGGGAATACAAAATCTACCACCCCAGGTCTCTCCAAAGAAGTTCACCCACTACCAGGGTGTCAGATAGCTTTGTGGTTCCCACTGCCTCTAGTGCAAATATTGTCTTCATGAGGCGTCGGGGTCTCTTTAAAGATTTACAGAGTGCAGCTGCAAAAGTAACTAGTGAGGAGGTCCAGGGCGTTTCAAAGGTTTCCTCCGAACCGAAAGGTCGAAAGGTATAATTCCCGGGATTCCATATTACTATCCCCAAAGATGGGCAGGAATATTGTACTGGATGGAGTGTTCCGCATTCCTAAACTGAAGAAAGCACCAGAAACGGCTACAAGAGATGTGGTGATGCACTTCCAGCAAAACAAAGACTCCCCAATACGCCTTCGAGAACATGACACTCACATTCTACACAGACATGTTGAGAGGCACGCTGTCCTGGAGAAGATCGTTCCACCCATAGACCATAGTTCTATTAAAATAATATAAAAACCTGAGCTCACAATAGACACAGAAACTGTTTATTTTGTATTGTTATGATTGCCATTTGCTGCACTACCTGTACGACAGTATTTATTCTATGACGACATCCTCATAATTTGTGAGAATGAGGATCAAGAATTTCAAAAAAGAAATGAAAACTATTCTTTTCTTGCAACTTAACCCACGCCAGCAAAAGAGTTAAGCACTAAATGGTTTCATTGTGGTGCCAGATAATAAATCAATGAAAATGACAGCAATTTGTGATATCCATAAATGCACAAATGCTGGGGGAACATGTTAGTGTGGGAATTTATATCTAACAGCTAATAATTCTGGATTGCTATTGTCTGAGAAAATTATCTCATCAAAGGTGATTTATCTCCTAATACAACAATCAGTGCATTGATGGCTGCTTGCCATCTTCGGCAACACACAGGAATCTGTACACTGTAAGCTACATCAAAATACCTGATGGGAATTAGTTCTAGTTACATATAGTGACAATGTCATGGTGATTGTCCTTTCACCATCATAATATATACAGTACTTGTATATACATATATACTGCAGTTTATTTTGCAATGTAGCCATATTGTTTATTTTAATATGGACAATACTAAAACTGTACATTTTGATATAAATTAACTCTTAAGTTCCTGTCGTAACCTCTATCCATACTAGCAATGAGTGCAACAATGGACGGAACAGGATTACTGGTGGCCAAGTTTGCCCCAAAGAAGCACATGCTACACTGCATTATTTAATGTGTGCTTACTAACTAATAGAGGTCCTGTTCTGCAGTACCCCCTCCCATCAGTCATCTGTAGGGCACAACAAGCTCCCCCTAAGGACCTTGGGGGTACAGTATACTGCTTATCTTTCTCTTTTGTAAAAATGATTTTAAAAGGTATACAAATATTGTCCTACCCCTGCCACCAACTGTAGAGGTCTGGGTCTTCAGCCCCAAAAGCCTCACCCCAGCAATGTTTATGGTTTCACTTATGCTATGTGATCAGTGGAATTGTTTGTAGACCTAAACTAATTATCCCTTAAAAGTCTGCTGGACAGAGGTTTATGGAATATGATCAGACTCTAAAGACCAGCATGAGACGCTTCTGATTGGTTAGGCTCTTCCTGTTGAGGGGTGAGTCTACCGCACTTGCTATGCAAGTGCAATAGAAAAAGGAACCTTAAAGGGTATGTTGTTTCTTTTTTCTTTTTTGTATTTTATTAATTCATTACCTGCATATTCCTTTAATGCTATAAAGTGTGCATCATAATAGGAACACATACCCTTTAAGAACAAGGACCGTACACAACAGAAGGTATCCACCCACATCAACACTGCCTCCCATGAAAGGTCCAATGTCTTTAGGCCCTGCATTTTAACAAATGACTTCTCACTGTTGGATGCTAATAAACTTTGCAAACAGGTGCCGAACCCAACCACCTGAATTCTGCCATGGTGATAGAACTGGATTCAGAATTCTCAAGATTTAAGAAAATTTAACAAGGTGTTTACTGGGAATTTATGTTTCCATAAAGTATCCTGGGCACATTACGCTGCCCATCCAAGGACTGGTTTGATGGTAGATATTGTATAAACAATACTGCAGAACAAGTGTGTCTATAATAAACACTGAATGCGAGCCAAGCATTTCCCGGTGACCACTGTGACCTTGACACAGGTTTGAAAACACAGACAGATTGAAGATAGAATACAGAGTTAGAACTGCTGAGTATCTGTACTGTAGGACCTGATAATAGTAAGATTATTTGAGTTATTTACTAAAATGAGAATTCAAAGTGAATTCAAAGCAAATTCCAAATTCAATGTAAATCTAGCTAAACTGGAAAAATTATCTAAGTCAGAAATGCTCCCATTTCGGCTACTTTGCCCGTGAATTTGAAATTCACTTTGAATTCTCACTTTAATAATAACCCTATCGATGTCAGAGTTATAGCACTAAAAACTATTTTACACAATGCAACGTTTAGCTTATTAATATTATTTGTATTAATACAAACAGCATATTTCTAAATTCTGTATTATAGCATACCTCCCAACAATTCATTTTGGTGTATCGGGAGAGATAAGCGGGGCCATGAGAGGAGCATCACCAGAGACATCACACAAATCACTAGCGACGTCCATAAAGGGTGGCCAGCCCCCAGCTATCAGGACCATGTAGAGAGTGTTGATAAAGAGCTCTTTGGACGGTCCTAGTGCCCACTGTGTCTAATGATGCTCTAATGAATGCTGCCCAGGGATTGAAGGGACTGTCCCCCAAAAGCAGGAATTATGGGAGACATGCTATAGATCCATAATACGTACAATGAACTTGACAATATATGTTCAGTAAAAATAGAACAAGAGGTGATGATGGTCCTGCTCAGTTCTCCTTAACAAATGTACAATAATTTGGGGCAACTAGAAGTTTGTTGAGAAAACCTGTGAGAGCAATGATGTTTAATCCTTTTTTGTCCTCTTTATTACCTTAAGAGTTATAATAATATATATTTATCACCATCACCATGTAATATGTATTTCACATTTAACAATACAGTCTTCATAACTATAACATTAACAACATCTTTTGCATTACTCTTTTTAACAGATCAAAATAGATTGTTATTTACAGAATAACTTTTTTTCCCTATTACCAATGTTGTATATTCAATACTGTAGAGAAATTATCACTGTACCGATTATTTGTCTCCAAAAAAAGGTAAAATGTCTCTATTTACAATAATATGGATGAAGTTCGTGGGAGGGCTCCATGAGATGCCGATCGCCCTGTGGCATAAATATATACACCATGTGTATATATATGATGTGTTCCAAGAACCAGGAAGTTATACCTGAAATTGAAGATTTGGTTGGGTATTTAACCCCTTAAGGACACATGACATGTGTGACATGTCATGATTCCCTTTTATTCCAGAAGTTTGGTCCTTAAGGGGTTAAAGCAAGTAACAAACCGGGAAGGTTTTATACCAACTGAAGAAGCCCTAGTTACAGGGTGAAACGCGTTTTGGACACTTACTGGCACTAGTCATGGACTTTTTTTCCCCATTTTATTGGACATTTCTATATATTTGTTTTTTTTATTTTATTGAACGAAATAAAGTGCATCAATTTGACAAAAGAGCTGTCTTGATCATTCTTTTCGAATACTGTGAATAGTTTGGTTCAAAAATAAAAAAAACATAAGAGGATTGACTTACTCCAGAATAGGTTCTAACTAAAACATTTTACCATCCCATTTGAATTATTTCAGTCTCTATTAAAAAAAACCCAACATATTATATAGTGAATAATGTAAAACAAAAATTGACTGTGTACAGAAAGAAAAATATAATTCCTCAGAATCATGTCAGTAACAGGAATCTCTGATGATATATCTAACCCAGTGGCTCTAACAAAAATTATTTTTTATTTTCAGTATCACATAATCTGAAGTGGGCTATTTTAAGGGACAGCAAAAACATCAGAACCTCTACTGCTTAATACCGTTCTGGTACAAAGAGACTGTGTCTGCAATCTCAGCAATGCAAATACTGCCCTCTTTGAGATAATGTAGTGTTTACATTGCTCTGTGGTGATATCTCTATTGGCTGTCACTTCCTGGTGCAGTGTTTGCAGGACCGATGTTCGAGGTCTTCACTCGCTGCGTAAAGATACTAAACGCTCCCCAGAGAGATTACTGACCAATGTATCTCTATGAGGAGATGCTGATTGGTGCAGTGCAGCAGATGCTGTGCGTACGTACTAGCTCCAGAAGGCTTCCCTACGAGGAAGCATTACATTGAGTGAGATTGTATTCACTGAATTCACTTTGAATTCTCCGTTTAGTAAATAACTCTGTTTATATTACTTTTTACTAAACGGGTAGAAAACAACTCTAACATTATAAATACGTGTTTGCATTTCTAAAGTTAGTGTTCCTATAATGTTTCATATATGTGCAATAAACAATAAACCTGGTGTTATCGACATTTATGCAGTAGACTGAAATAGTTGAGTATTTCCCTTATTGATACATTTTAGCAATTTAGATTTTAATTTGCTACAATTGGTACTTTAGTGTATCTGACAAAATGATAACGAATTCAGCAATGCACCCATTATAATTCTTTGCTTGTGCATTTGACTGAGGAATTGTGCCACCTACTGGCGGAATAATACAGTTTCATAAACCAGATATAGCAAGCAGTAAATTGCATTTTTACATGTTTTCTTTTTAAATGTACAATGGGAGCATATAAATAACTTATCTGTATTTTTATTAATGATGTGGGGCATGTTGAGAGGGAGCTGATTCAGGGCTAGTTATCAATAACAGCTCCAGAGTATTCATGGCGTCACAGCATACCTCTCAATTGACCCTATTGAGGAGCAACAGTCTGTATTTTGGTACCAAATCCCTCTGTCCCTCTTTTCTGTCCTAATGCCCCACTTTTCTAGGCTGCATATTGTTGGTGTATCTGAGTATATAACAGAGCTCCACAGCAATAATACTCACAGTAATGTGTTTTTGAACGATTATACATTTGTTTAGAAACCAGTCTGTACATAGGATACATTGTTCTTGTTCTAAATTACATTTTAGTTGCATAAATTGTTATTAGCAAGTCACCTAAAATTTCTCAGAGGTGCCTCGCCCAGAGTCACATCCCCACTCACACCCCTAGAATTACAGTGCTAGAAGTTAGAATCAGCCTGCCATACCCTGATTCTTTATTTGGGGGGAGAGGGGGGGGGGGGGGCGGGGTTGTGAGGAGGAAACCATTCTGGTAGGTCCATAAGGTTTGTGGACCTCTAGGACCACCATATTGTTTTTCATGACATTGGATAAAAAAAGGGGCTAGTGCAGCGGTTCCCAAACTGTGTGCCACGGCGCCCCACACAGGGGAGCTGCGAGTTATTTTCCCGGTGCTATAATCATATATGTGCTCTCCCCCGCTGGCTCTGCAGGACCGGAGGTGAGATCAGAGATCTCCCTCCCCGGACCGTTAGCAGTGTAATGCTGCACCCGGCAGGGAGGGAGGGAGAGGACCCAGGGGAGCTCTAACCTGCAGCTCCGCCAGGTTCTCCTCTTGCGAGCTCAGAGCGTTGCCACGGTTACCACAGCAACACTCTGAAACTTGGGAGAGTAAACTCTAGGAGCTCCTGAGGCTGCTAGAACTCACTCTCTCCACTGGGACAACCAGGGCTTCCCCACCGGACTATAAGGGATTACAGGGAATGTCCCTCCCTCCCAGGCAAAGGTAAGCAGGGAGGGGTGATATCATTTTTATTTTTAATTAAAAAAACCAAAGTATATATTTATTAATTTGTCCTCCTACCGCCACAGTTCCTGCACCACACAATAACTCCCCCCATACACACACTTCCACCCATACATATACACACTATCACCCGTACATACACACAATTATCCCCCATACACACACACACTACCCCCATACACACACACTACCCCCATACACATAATTACCCCCATATACACAATTATCCCCCATACACACACATTGCCCCCGTACACACACACTGTACCCCTCACACAACCTGCCCCCCACAAACGCACACTGTACCCAGCATGCACAAACTGCCCCACATACACACACACACTGCACCCCACACACAAACACAAAAACTACATCCTTCATAAACACAATGCACCCCTGTACACACACTGCACCCATGTACACACACATGCACATTGCAACCCTCACACACACACATATTGCACCCCTCAAACACACACTACAGCCCCTATCCCGGCAGACCCCAGGTAAGTTATCAAACTGTTCTTAAACAGTTTGACTACTTACCTTGGGAGGGCACTACTGGCACCATAACCACTACAACGTAATGTAGTGGTTATTATGCCTGGATTGTTTCTTTAAATAATCTACAAGTGCCACTCCCAAGAAGATTAGGGGCCCAGTATATGACGCAGCGCTGTACATATATACAACCTAGAAAATTGTTTTGACTTGGGGTGCTTTGGAAAAATATTGAAATATTAAGGGTGCCTTGAACCTAAAAAGTTTGGGAACCACTGGGCTAGTGTATTCAAGCGCCCTGGGTCCAGTATAAGTACACAAGGTGATGAAACCCGGGATCTGTTTACTGAAAACTGTAGTTAATAGGTGGCCCTGGAAAGCCCATACAGTTTTTAAATTTTTATTTTCTTTATTTAGGAGAGGGTCTCCTCTCATTATTATGCTTATGCCCTGGAGAATATGTAATACATTTGTGTTGTATGTAGCAAGGCAGGAGAGTTTTGCCCACTGTTATCCAGCGTCACTGGATTCTAATGTTTCCTTTTGATGTTGATCTTCCACTTGCTGTTTAACTATCATCTGTTGCATGGTGTAATGTACCATAACATCTTACCATAGATTGTGATAATAATAGCTGATGCCTGCTATGCTAACCCAACCGAATGTAGAGTTATTGAATCTTGTATGGAGCAAAATGTAGAATGTGCAGATAAAAATAAAATATTGCTGTATAGTGGACCTGCAATGAAAAAGTAAACCTTAAAGTGTCACTGTCACCATCTGGGGACTTTGCATAATTTGCAAAGACTCCCAAAGGTGACATGGCAACTGGGGGTCATCTTATTTACCTGAACCTGTCCCTCGTGGTCCTGCCATTTTCTTCCAGGCAAACCTCTTCTGCACCTGGCGCTAAAGACGTCACTGTGAGATCCTCAATAGACAGAGACAATTCCCTGTAGCTGTCACTGGTGACGGCTGGGGGACTGACACTTTTAGATGGTGGTAGTGTCTAGAAGTGTCAATTGTAGGAAAAATACTGAGACAAAGTAGTCCCTACATTGTCTCAGTTTTGACTGGGTTGGATTTTCAGTGAAATTCTGACATAGTCAATACGAGAATTTCATAAAGATTTTATCATTATAAAATACTCATTTTGCAATGGGGGAGGAGGTGACAGCGCCTCTTTAAATGCTCTCATATGCATCGAATACAACTATATATCACAAACATACATGATCTATTCAATGTAAAATATTGAGATTTACTCACCTCTCCTCCATTCATGCACCGATTTGTGGGTGTGCTCTTCATGTAATATTTACCTCTGGGCCTTCCTCTGTTATGCCTCCGCTCTGCCTGTTGTCTTTTTTAGTTGCTTGGGGGATGCATCCTCAAGTATGGCAAACCTCCTCAGCAACGTTGGCACAGTGTCTTCGTTGCCAGGGCACCAGCGTCAGAACGGAGTGACATCACCTCTCTCCATTCCTATACTCCCCAGCCAGTGCTTGAAGCATGCGCTGCGGTTGCTATGTTTGGGAGAGCATTAAGACTACCTGTGGGAGTTCTTTTCTGCTCTCCCTTGTCAGTCAATGCCTCGGCATTCTGTGTCTGCCAATCCATAAATCAAAATAGAATACATTTTCAAAATACTGAATCATTTTAAATGTTTATCCAAAAATAATTAATCATTTCAAAAGCTTATCTAAGAATTTCAAATCATGGCAAATTTTTGCATTAAATAATAATAATAATAAAAAAAAAACCTTTCAATACACAGACAGGGAATTCCCCACTCCAGCAATTAAGCTTTAGGAACATCTTGCTACTTTTTATGGTTTTGGTACATTTTGTAAGCGCGTCGTCATCAAGACCCCGAGGATGTACTTCAATGAACACTGCAAGCACCATAACTACTACATCACACCTTTATAGATATTTATCTTTTCTTCCTTGTATCGGATCTCAATACCTGGTAGTCTCCATTTTTTTCTCCTTTGTCCAAAATGTCTGCAGGTTACACCCTGGAGGGTTATTTTGACTGATGGATTATGCGTAAATTAACTTAGCAAATGAACTGGGACCTCTCTGCCCATTGCCAAGAATTGCCGAAGAGCATGCTCTCCCTACTTCATCTCATGTTTACCTAAAAAAAGGTTAATTTAACATGGAGAAAGTGATGGACAAAAATGACTAATGTAAAATGAAATCCTGCACAATGTCAGAGCCAATTTTGACCAATTGAAGCTAAATGTCCGCTTCCCAGTTTAATAAAAGTAACAGTGTATAGAACCCACAACATATTTGAAAACTAGTGGCAAGCTACATGTATAACTAAATACTACCCAAGTATCCCTATTTATTACATAGCTGCCAACATCTTTACCTATTCAAAATAGTTCTTAAAGGGATACAATAAGTGTCAGGAATACAAAGCTGTATTCCGGGCACTATAGCTCCCTCTGCCTTCCCACTAACTTGCACCCCCCACCGACATAAAAAAACAACTTTATTTACTAACCTTATCCCAGCGCCAATGTGCCTTGGTGCTGGGTCAAGGCTCCTCCTTCTATGATGTCTGCATCAAGTGGGCGCTAATGCGCATGTGTGGCAAATGCAGCACGCACATTAGACCTCCCATTGGAAAGCATTGAATCAATGCAGAGTGTAAGGACATCCAGCGTCAGATACCGGACCAAAGGTCGTTGCGAATTAGGACGCGGTAGGATGCAGACCTAGTGCTGCAATGTAAACATTGGAGTTTCTCTGTAACTGCAATGGTTAACATTGCAGCACTAGGCGCAAAAGGGACACAGCACCCAGACCACTTCAATGAGCTGAAGTGGTCTGGGTGCCTATAGTGTTCTTTTAACCTCTTGGTAAAGACCAAAAACTGGATACCCAAAATGTTTCAGTGTGTCACCAAGAGGTGCACAAAATGTATCCATCCCCAGAGAAGCTATATTTTCATTTGATGAGTGAGGTCCAAGTTAATGTGAAAGAAAGAATCACTGCCCGGGACATGTCCTAATCTAGTCTTAAAAGGATTCTACTGCTGTAGTGTTTGTTCTGTAGTTTAAATCCTAACTTTTTAAGAACTGGATGAATAGGTTGTGCCCTTCTAATATTTGTTTAATATGGCTTATTTACTTTGAAGTAATGTTTGTATGTGATAATTTCTGTTTTGCTTGCTGGTACAGTAGTAGATTTGCAAGAGGCTCTATTTAAAGAAATAAAATGAAATTGGATCTTCCTGAATCCATATGTTATTTAGAGCAGACATGTTGGCATGGTCTGTGAGGATTTTAGCTTATTATAGCTTATTTGTACCTTATTCCATCTAGCTCAGGGGTCCTCAAACTCCGGCCCCCCAGATGTTGCTGAACTACAACTCCTATGATTCTCTGGCTATCTATGTAATTCAAAGAATCATGGGAGTTGTAGTTCAGGAACATCTGGGGGGCCGGAGTTTGAGGACCCCTGATCTAGCTGAAGGAACCTTTAACTTTTCTTGTTCAGAAGGAGGACTGAGAAAGAATCTCAGATGAGTTCAAGGCAGGTGGGTAAATACACCGTAAGGCAATGATAGACTTGAAGGGACTCTGCAAACACCATGACCACTATTGCGTGTTAAAGTGATTATGGTGCCGGGAGTGCTCAGGGTTCCCCCCTTGTAAGTGCTCAAACCATTTTTGACAATTTGCTGGGGGAATTACAGTGCAAGAAATATTAAAGCAGACATTTTTAGTTAAAGTAATACTTAAAATACACCACTGCTTGTACTTGTACTGAAAGAAACCCCTTTAAAGGTGAACGAGAGAATTTCTAAAATGACAAAGTGTCATTTAATTTCTTGGCAAATCGGTATAGTTTAAAGAGGAAAAAAAACATCAGTTTCTGGAGCTCGTTTGAGCAATGTTGTGCATTAACAGTTTTTGGGGTATCCCAGCTGTAAATTCTGCCAACTAACATCTTTTACTGGGGCACGGAAGCAGCTTAGATTTCTCTCCAAATCCTGGTCCTCTAACTGGCTTCAACAGTAGGTCCATAAAACATCCTATAAATTCACCCATCAGATCCACATTTTAAGTATTTCAGCACAAGTGGCTTCAGCCTTAAAGGGCCCTAAATTAAACTACTCAGCAAGCTGAAACTCAAGAGGTTTTTTTTTGTTTTGTTTTTTTATGAATGGAGGCATTCTTGGGTGCTAGTACAGATTGTCTCATACAAAGCTATAACACAATCTGTACACATATCATGCTGCATGTGCACCCTGTACAGGATCCTGTACTGATAAAGAAATACAAGTCAGATGGTGGAAGGAGGGAGTAAAACTGCAGTACTGTTTGTAAATCACTTTGGCTATGACAAATTAAAGAGAAGAGTGCTATCATCATAACCCATGTACGGGGACCATAACTGGTTGCATTTTTGAAAGAGGTTTAGCAGTATGTTTATTAAGTACAGACTTTAGGGTTGCCACCTGGCCGGTATCTTACTGGCACAGCCGGTTTTATAGTTACCAACATTTGAAACAAAATTTCAGTGACACTTTGCAGCACAGCTATCAATCACTACCTTGAAAATGTACCACACCCACAGATGTGCTTCGGTTAGAGAGCTGTGTCTACTCTACACCATAGAACATACATTAGTTCACAAAAATAATTCTATTGGGGAGTGAATATAGTAAAAAAAAAAAGCTGAAGATAGGAAAACATATGCACATATTCCATTAGCAAGGATAGCAAGGATATTATGCACACAGACTTGTATTAGCGATAAAATTAAGCTTATATTTATTGGTACCTCCAACAAATGCAATACATACATACAATACATACACACAGATGGCTTAATACAGGCACAGCCACAGACTGCTGAATAAATGCACACACCGACTGCGAAATACACGCACACAGACAGACTGCGGAGTACACTCAGACAGACTGCAGAGTACACACACACAAACACACACTCTGCTGAGTACACACACACAGACTGCTCAGTACACACACACAGACTGCAGAGTAAAAACACAGACAGACTGCGGATTACACACACACGCACAGACTGCAGAGTACACACACACAGACTGCTGAGTACACACACACAGACTGCTGAGTACACACAGAGAGACTGCGGAGTACACACACAGACAGACTGCGAAGCACACACACACTCATAGACTGCCGAGTACACACACACACACACAGACTGCCGAGTTCACACAGACAGACTGCGGAGTACACAAAGATCGACTGTGGAGTACACACACACAGACAGACTGCGAAGCACACACATACGCACAGACTGCCGAGTACACACACACAGACTGCCGAGTACACACACAAAGACTGCGGAGTACACACACACACACAGACTGCGGAGTACACACACACACAGACTGCGGAGTACAAACACAGACAGACTGCGGAGTACACACACACACAGACTGCTGAATACACACACACAGACTGCTGAGTACAAACACTAACTTTCTCACTAGCAGGCACATACACACACACAAGGCTAAGTATATCAAGCCTATCTGGCACTGGAGGCTGTTGCTGGGAGGTCAGGTAGCCATTTTGTGCAGCAAGGTCTCCTGTTTAACAGTGGGGTCGGAGCTTGGTGGTGGGAGGTGGAGCTTGTGTGCATAGGTGGAGCTTACGACATGGGAGCGGATTCTGCGTCCGCAAGGCTGAGTAGGAGCCTGTTTGCCGGGGAAGCTGCTGGGAAATCGGGAGACTGTCAGTGCTCCCTCAGGCCCCAGCACCTCTCTATCGCCCCCAGCATCTCTGTCCTGAATTCCCTCAGACTGTAATAGGCTGGTACAGTCTGAGGGAAAATAATAAAAGCACATGGCTCTGCAACTTGCCGGGACTGTCCCAGGAGAGTAAATTGCCCGAGACAGACTTCATTTGCCTGGACTGTCCCAGGAGAGTAAATTGCCCAGGACAGACTCCAGCTTGCCGGGACTGTCCCAGGAGAGTAAATTGCCCAGGACAGAATCCAGCTTGCCGGGACTGTCCCAGGAGAGTAAATTGCCCGAGACAGACTCCAGCTTGCCGGGACTGTCCCAGGAGAGTAAATTGCCCGAAACAGACTTCAGCTTGCCTGGACTGTCCCAGGTGAGTAAATTGCCCGAGACAGACTTCAGCTTGCCGGGACTGTCCCAGGAGAGTAAATTGCCAGAGACAGACTTCAGCTTGCCGGGACTGTCCCAGGAGAGTAAATTGCCCGAGACAGACTTCAGCTTGCCGGGACTGTCCCAGGAGAGTAAATTGCCCTAGACAGACTTCAGCTTGCCGGGAATGTCCCAGGAGAGTAAATTGCCCAGGACAGAATCCAGCTTGCCGGGACTGTCCCAGGAGAGTAAATTGCCCAGGACAGACTCCAGCTTGCCGGCACTGTCCCAGGAGAGTAAATTACCCGAGACAGACTTCAGCTTGCCGGGACTGTCCCAGGAGAGTAAATTACCCGAGACAGACTCCAGCTTGCCGGGACTGTCCCAGGAGAGTAAATTGCCCAGGACAGAATCCAGCTTGCCGGGACTGTCCCAGGAGAGTAAATTGCCTGAGACAGACTTCAGCTTGCCGGGACTGTCCCAGGTGAGTAAATTGCCCAGGACAGAATCCAGCTTGCCGGGACTGTCCCAGGAGAGTAAATTGCCCAGGACAGACTCCAGCTTGCCGGCACTGTCCCAGGAGAGTAAATTGCCTGAGACAGACTTCAGCTTGCCGGGACTGTCCCAGGAGAGTAAATTGCCTGAGACAGACTTCAGCTTGCCGGGACTGTCCCAGGAGAGTAAATTGCCCGAGACAGACTTCAGCTTGCTGGGACTGTCCCAGGAGAGTAAATTGCCCGAGACAGACTTCAGCTTGCTGGGACTGTCCCAGGAGAGTAAATTGCCCGAGACAGACTCCAGCTTGCCGGGACTGTCCCAGGAGAGTAAATTACCCGAGACAGACTCCAGCTTGCCGGGACTGTCCCAGGAGAGTAAATTACCCGAGACAGACTTCAGCTTGCCGGGACTGTCCCAGGAGAGTAAATTGCCCGAGACAGACTCCAGCTTGCCGGGACTGTCCCAGGAGAGTAAATTACCCGAGACAGACTTCAGCTTGCCGGGACTGTCCCAGGAGAGTAAATTGCCCGAGACAGACTTCAGCTTGCCGGGACTGTCCCAGGAGAGTAAATTGCCCGAGACAGACTCCAGCTTGCCGGGACTGTCCCAGGAGAGTAAATTGCCCGAGACAGACTTCAGCTTGCCGGGACTGTCCCGGCATAAACGGGACACATGGCAACTATTAAAATAGAAAGAAAAGAAAAAATTATTATGAAAGCTGAATATGGAGGACACTCATAAACAATGAGTGTAGACCAAATATGCCTTCAAATATATATACCTCAAAATTATGAAAGTCACATATAGAGGGAAAGGGGAGGAAAAAATTGGGGTAAACCTTTATTGAAAAAACAATTATAATTAAGGTTAAAACATGGCCGTAAAAAAATGGCCACAAAGTACCAATACACACTAAGACCTAAAAGGTAGGTAACAGGAGTATCTTAGAACAGATTGTGGATGAGGAGCCGAAAGCTCTAAGGTACAAATTCTTGAAAAATATTCAAAGTGGAAGGGGTAGCCCCAGGGGGCAGGAGAGAGAAAAAAGAGGCAAACAATGTCAATAAAGACACTAAGAACCCCTAAAATCGAGGTATTAACACAAAAGGTGTGTGAATAACACTATATGCATGGGGGTGTATAAACTTATCCTGGGGAGTGCAAGGGCTATAGTTTCTGCCAAGGGCAAATGTGTGGGCAGTGGGGTACACAGGAGCGAGGGAAACGCACC
Organism: Pelobates fuscus; assembly: GCF_036172605.1. Taxonomy (NCBI): domain Eukaryota; kingdom Metazoa; phylum Chordata; class Amphibia; order Anura; family Pelobatidae; genus Pelobates; species Pelobates fuscus. The sequence goes on from NC_086323.1 coordinate 47,995,141, forward strand.
AACAAGAGGAGACACAGCACAGCGTAGCTAGTGTCCACACCTCTCCCACATGACACAGTACCCATAAGACATACAAAACACAGGAACGTCTCAAAGCTTGCCCTAGGTTAGCTGTCTAACTCACATCAGTGAGTGTCAGAACTACCTGCTACTTCGAGGCAGCCTCAAAATGTCCCTAGCTCCCCAGACAATATACCATGCAAAATTGCATCAAACTCTCTCTCACCCCTTAGTAAATAAACCCCATAACGAAAAATTCCCAAAATACAGAGTGTTGGCCCATCCAGATAGGCAGCTTAGAAGTGTAAATAAAGTAAACTAAAATGTGCACTCAAAATTAAACTTGAAAGAATTAGCGTCGGCTAGAATCATTCCCAGTTAAGAGTGTAGAGGCTAGAAGTGAGCATTGGCTCAAATTTAAACGCTCAACGCGCGTTTCGGCGTATCTGCACGCCTTTGTCAAGAGCTGAGGAGTCAGGGGGCTAGGTGCCGGTTTTAAAAGGGCACAGAAATGCTCCCATTGGCTGGAGACCGCCAATCACAATATAGGGGGCGTTCCCGTAGTGCCCCACGTGGGTTCCCTTTCGGGTGCCTGCCCAGTGGCGGAAAAACCGCCAATCAGAGTATGAGGGGCGTACCAGGGCTGCATCGCGTCACCCCTGTCCCCTCCTCCCTACGATATCAGCCACTCCGGGCGGAAAGAGGGAGGGGCGGGGGAGGAGAGACGGATAGATCCGATTAGGTCCAAGAATGGGTCCCAGTATTAAAAATGCTCATATTAAATAGAACCGAACAAAAAACACATTAGGTACCTAGTTAGACCCGATGTAAATAGGGCCATAGGAGGAGTTTAGATGTATAGGTACTAATCCGAGAAAAAACGGACCATAAATGTACATAGCCGAAAAAATCCCAGACAATGCTAATCGAGCCAAGCCTCCGAAAATATATTTATTAACTCTTTGAAAGATTAAGTGTTTTCTGGGGAGGACGAAATGGCTCCATATAATGCCTTGTACTATCGATCTAATGCTATATAAATTTAAATTTAAGTACCCCGATGTATAATGTGAGCAGTGTTTAGTATACTGTGGAGACCAAAAGGTTTTGATGAATATTCCTAGAGATTATACGAATGTATATCAAATTTGTGCACATAAATCTCCAGACCCATAGAACTACGGATACATAGTATTATTCCCATGTTTATTCTTGATTGTACATGTGGCAAAAAAGTGATAGTGGTAGTCTAAAAGGACCAGTAAGAGATATATTGTATTGCCAAAGAGCGGATATGGGAAAAGGGAACCAAAGACAGTCCGGTCAAACATAGTCCCACTGGTTGGTGTGAGAGAGGGAAAACCCCCCTCCTCCCCAAAAGAAACCAAAAATATAATGTGTACAACAGTTCATATGTAAGACACTAAAATTACGTTAACTTGGCTTGACGGATTTTCTATCAGAGAAAAATTATATCTGATAAGGGTGTTAGATAGAATGCACGAGAGGGAAAAAGCTGAAAAATTAGAAAATAATAAATAAAAGGATAATAATAGTAATGATAATAAACAATAAATATGGGTGGAGATAGATAAATGAGAATAGATAGAAGTATATCATTCAATGAAATAGTAATCCTAAAGGTAGGCATAACAGATCATACAGAGATAAGCTTATAAATTAATGAGGTTTCCAAAAGGTTATTGATGTACAGGCTTAGTTGAGGAACGCTGTCCTAGGGCTTATGTGATATGACACTGATGTATTCGGGGAAGGTGGTTCAAATGAATAGAGAAAAGGAGAAGCCCTCGTTGAGCCCCTTGGGGTTTAGGGTTTTCAATTTAAAGATCCACCTGCATTCCTTCTGGCGCAGGATCTTATCGAAGTCCCCACGTCTCTGTTCTCTCCTCACCAGTTCTAGCCCACAGAAGCGTATGTCTTTAGATGACCCCCCATGTTTGTCTTTAAGATGTCTGGAGATTGGTGTCTCCATACGATTTTTTGTACATCTTGCATGTTCTTTCATGCGTTCCTTGAAGGGGCGGAAGGTCTTACCGACATACATCAGTTTACAGCTGCAAGTAAGGAGATAGACTACCCCCATAGAGTTGCAGTTAAAAAAGTGCTTGATTTGGAAAGACTGTTTGCCTTCACTATCCTGAACTCTCTTAGAGTCTCTTAGAATCAGTCTACAGGCTACACACCTGCCACATTTGTAGGTGCCAACTGGAATCGAACCACTCAACCAGGTGGTCTGGGGATTTTGTTTGGCCACATAGTGACTGGGAACCAGGATGTCACGTAGGTTTTTCCCCCTACGTGCAGTAATTGTGACCTGTGGTGTCAACACTGATTTCAAGTGGGTATCTTTGAGTAAGATGGGCCAGAATTTTTGAAAAGACCCTTTTACTGTATTCCAGCCAGCATCAAATGTACCAATCATTCGAATGATTTTATTTGTAGTGGTTTTAGAGTTAGGTTCTAATAGGAGGTCCTCCCTATTGGTGAGGAGGGCCCTTTTATATGCCCTTTTCAAACATTTGTTTGGGTACCCCTTCTCTTTGAATTGTGCTCTCAGAACTCTAGCTTTAATTTGGAAGTCTTCCAAATCCGAACAATTTCGTCGGAGTCTGAGATATTGTCCGGTTGGTATCCCTTGTTTAAGGGCTCTTGGGTGGTGGCTCTCCCATTTAAGAAGGGAGTTGGAAGCTGATGGTTTTCTGAATAAAGTAGTTTTAAGGGAACCATCCTCACAGATCGAAATTGTTAGGTCCAGGAAATTAAGAGAGGACCCACCGAATTCGGCGGTAAACCTAAGGTTATCCTCATTGTCATTGAGGAGGGAGACGAATTACCCCAGTACCAGCAATCCCCGGGGGATCCTCAAAAAGGGAGTGGATTTTTTAGATATGAGCCACCAGGAGGACTACCCAAACTATCGAACACGGTACCAATCAAGGAACCGAGGGGGAAGAACAGGGGGAAGGGGGGAAGGAGGGAGAACAAGACGCTACTAACTGCTCAACCAGCCTCTCAGCCCAGGGACTCTCCGAAATTACAGGTCATTAATTTATCCTCCTTTCAGTTCAATGTTTTCCACCATAAGATTTTGGAAAAGGGGCTATCCTTTGTCCCTACCCCCAACTTTGATCGATTTACATGGACAAAGGATTTACATCTCTTTGTGAGAAAACTAGCACTGCATAAATTTCATGAACTAAATAAGGAGAAGAGAGCAAAGTCCCTGGGTCTGACTAGCAGCGATATTGACTGTCTTAACAATTTGGTATCTCTACTCGATGAAAACGAAACGGGACCTTCCCTTAAACATACTAATCTCAAACCTAAAAGTCGGTTCACCCCAAACTTTTCAGCTTTCAGAAACATTGATTTGTTCCTGGAGGCTGTAAAAAATGAGATTGAGTGCATCGAAACTAAAGACCTTAGGGCATTCCCTAACGAGAACTTATCCCATAAAGAACAAAAAGCTTTAAAAGAACTTAAAGATAATGATTCCATTGTAATCAAACAAGCCGACAAGGGGGGAAACGTGGTTATAATGGACACATCTAAATATGAGAAAATGGTCCAGGATGTTTTAGGAAATGGAGACACATATACGGTATTACAGTCAGATCCTACCAATACTTTCCTCGGAGGGTATAAGGTGATTCTGGACGAGGGCCGCAGTAGAGGGTTGCTATCCAATGATGAATATAACTTCATTCTTAACCCCACTCCAAGGATAGCAACCTTCTACTGCCTGCCGAAGGTCCACAAAAGTCTGGAGGACCCACCGGGCCGCCCCATAGTTTCTGGGATCGATAATCTGACCCAAAATGGGAGCCTGTATATTGACCAGATCCTCAGACCATTTGTGGAACACCTTCCCTCGTACATCAGGGACACAAAACAGGCGCTACACCTTCTATCGAACCTCCATATTCCATCCACGTCCAATCTGTGCAGCCTGGACGTTGAGGCCCTGTATTCCTCCATCCCACACCAAAGAGGAATTGAACACGTCCAGTTCTTCCTCACAAAGAGGGGGAGTGAATATCAGGCACATACGGAATTCACTTTAAATCTATTGAGGTTCATTTTGTCGCATAATTTTTTCTTGTTCCACAAAAAGTTCTACCACCAGGTGAGAGGAACGGCAATGGGCACGGCGTGCGCGCCGTCATATGCCAACCTCCACCTTGGTTGGTGGGAGGAACAAATTAAAATCTCTGATGTACTTGCACCATTTAGGCCCAGAATCCTAGCCTGGTACAGATATATCGACGATATCTTACTGGTCTGGCAGGGCGACAGTTTCGAATTTGACCAATTCGTCTCCCTCCTCAATGACAATGAGGATAACCTTAGGTTTACCGCCGAATTCGGTGGGTCCTCTCTTAATTTCCTGGACCTAACAATTTCGATCTGTGAGGATGGTTCCCTTAAAACTACTTTATTCAGAAAACCATCAGCTTCCAACTCCCTTCTTAAATGGGAGAGCCACCACCCAAGAGCCCTTAAACAAGGGATACCAACCGGACAATATCTCAGACTCCGACGAAATTGTTCGGATTTGGAAGACTTCCAAATTAAAGCTAGAGTTCTGAGAGCACAATTCAAAGAGAAGGGGTACCCAAACAAATGTTTGAAAAGGGCATATAAAAGGGCCCTCCTCACCAATAGGGAGGACCTCCTATTAGAACCTAACTCTAAAACCACTACAAATAAAATCATTCGAATGATTGGTACATTTGATGCTGGCTGGAATACAGTAAAAGGGTCTTTTCAAAAATTCTGGCCCATCTTACTCAAAGATACCCACTTGAAATCAGTGTTGACACCACAGGTCACAATTACTGCACGTAGGGGGAAAAACCTACGTGACATCCTGGTTCCCAGTCACTATGTGGCCAAACAAAATCCCCAGACCACCTGGTTGAGTGGTTCGATTCCAGTTGGCACCTACAAATGTGGCAGGTGTGTAGCCTGTAGACTGATTCTAAGAGACTCTAAGAGAGTTCAGGATAGTGAAGGCAAACAGTCTTTCCAAATCAAGCACTTTTTTAACTGCAACTCTATGGGGGTAGTCTATCTCCTTACTTGCAGCTGTAAACTGATGTATGTCGGTAAGACCTTCCGCCCCTTCAAGGAACGCATGAAAGAACATGCAAGATGTACAAAAAATCGTATGGAGACACCAATCTCCAGACATCTTAAAGACAAACATGGGGGGTCATCTAAAGACATACGCTTCTGTGGGCTAGAACTGGTGAGGAGAGAACAGAGACGTGGGGACTTCAATAAGATCCTGCGCCAGAAGGAATGCAGGTGGATCTTTAAATTGAAAACCCTAAACCCCAAGGGGCTCAACGAGGGCTTCTCCTTTTCTCCATTCATTTGAACCACCTTCCCCGAATACATCAGTGTCATATCACATAAGCCCTAGGACAGCGTTCCTCAACTAAGCCTGTACATCAATAACCTTTTGGAAACCTCATTAATTTATAAGCTTATCTCTGTATGATCTGTTATGCCTACCTTTAGGATTACTATTTCATTGAATGATATACTTCTATCTATTCTCATTTATCTATCTCCACCCATATTTATTGTTTATTATCATTACTATTATTATCCTTTTATTTATTATTTTCTAATTTTTCAGCTTTTTCCCTCTCGTGCATTCTATCTAACACCCTTATCAGATATAATTTTTCTCTGATAGAAAATCCGTCAAGCCAAGTTAACGTAATTTTAGTGTCTTACATATGAACTGTTGTACACATTATATTTTTGGTTTCTTTTGGGGAGGAGGGGGGTTTTCCCTCTCTCACACCAACCAGTGGACTATGTTTGACCGGACTGTCTTTGGTTCCCTTTTCCCATATCCGCTCTTTGGCAATACAATATATCTCTTACTGGTCCTTTTAGACTACCACTATCACTTTTTTGCCACATGTACAATCAAGAATAAACATGGGAATAATACTATGTATCCGTAGTTCTATGGGTCTGGAGATTTATGTGCACAAATTTGATATACATTCGTATAATCTCTAGGAATATTCATCAAAACCTTTTGGTCTCCACAGTATACTAAACACTGCTCACATTATACATCGGGGTACTTAAATTTAAATTTATATAGCATTAGATCGATAGTACAAGGCATTATATGGAGCCATTTCGTCCTCCCCAGAAAACACTTAATCTTTCAAAGAGTTAATAAATATATTTTCGGAGGCTTGGCTCGATTAGCATTGTCTGGGATTTTTTCGGCTATGTACATTTATGGTCCGTTTTTTCTCGGATTAGTACCTATACATCTAAACTCCTCCTATGGCCCTATTTACATCGGGTCTAACTAGGTACCTAATGTGTTTTTTGTTCGGTTCTATTTAATATGAGCATTTTTAATACTGGGACCCATTCTTGGACCTAATCGGATCTATCCGTCTCTCCTCCCCCGCCCCTCCCTCTTTCCGCCCGGAGTGGCTGATATCGTAGGGAGGAGGGGACAGGGGTGACGCGATGCAGCCCTGGTACGCCCCTCATACTCTGATTGGCGGTTTTTCCGCCACTGGGCAGGCACCCGAAAGGGAACCCACGTGGGGCACTACGGGAACGCCCCCTATATTGTGATTGGCGGTCTCCAGCCAATGGGAGCATTTCTGTGCCCTTTTAAAACCGGCACCTAGCCCCCTGACTCCTCAGCTCTTGACAAAGGCGTGCAGATACGCCGAAACGCGCGTTGAGCGTTTAAATTTGAGCCAATGCTCACTTCTAGCCTCTACACTCTTAACTGGGAATGATTCTAGCCGACGCTAATTCTTTCAAGTTTAATTTTGAGTGCACATTTTAGTTTACTTTATTTACACTTCTAAGCTGCCTATCTGGATGGGCCAACACTCTGTATTTTGGGAATTTTTCGTTATGGGGTTTATTTACTAAGGGGTGAGAGAGAGTTTGATGCAATTTTGCATGGTATATTGTCTGGGGAACTAGGGACATTTTGAGGCTGCCTCGAAGTAGCAGGTAGTTCTGACACTCACTGATGTGAGTTAGACAGCTAACCTAGGGCAAGCTTTGAGACGTTCCTGTGTTTTGTATGTCTTATGGGTACTGTGTCATGTGGGAGAGGTGTGGACACTAGCTACGCTGTGCTGTGTCTCCTCTTGTTGGTGCGTTTCCCTCGCTCCTGTGTACCCCACTGCCCACACATTTGCCCTTGGCAGAAACTATAGCCCTTGCACTCCCCAGGATAAGTTTATACACCCCCATGCATATAGTGTTATTCACACACCTTTTGTGTTAATACCTCGATTTTAGGGGTTCTTAGTGTCTTTATTGACATTGTTTGCCTCTTTTTTTCTCTCTCCTGCCCCCTGGGGCTACCCCTTCCACTTTGAATATTTTTCAAGAATTTGTACCTTAGAGCTTTCGGCTCCTCATCCACAATCTGTTCTAAGATACTCCTGTTACCTACCTTTTAGGTCTTAGTGTGTATTGGTACTTTGTGGCCATTTTTTTACGGCCATGTTTTAACCTTAATTATAATTGTTTTTTCAATAAAGGTTTACCCCAATTTTTTCCTCCCCTTTCCCTCTATATGTGACTTTCATAATTTTGAGGTATATATATTTGAAGGCATATTTGGTCTACACTCATTGTTTATGAGTGTCCTCCATATTCAGCTTTCATAATAATTTTTTCTTTTCTTGACATTATCTGGGGTTAAGCCCCATATATACCTCCAGTAACCCATTTGGAGTGTGTGGGAGCTGGCTAGTCCAACTACACTCACCCACTCTTTCTTTCTATCTATTTTCAACTATTAAAATATTTGATGCTCTGTGGCCGGTTATTGCAAAAATTGCCGGTGTTTTTCTTTGAAGAGAATGTGCTGCAGTATCGGCACCGGCCACCAGGGTGTGCAGTGATCTAAGGCCATGCTAGGAAAACTGGTTGATGCTAGAGCTGTCTGAAGAGGGCTTCGATGTTGCAGCATATCTCTGCCCTCTCCACTAATAGACTCCGCATGGGAGGAGTGGGAGGAGCTACTGCATGGGAGGAGTGGGAGGAGCTACCGCATGGGGGGAGCTACAGGACAAAGAGATGGAAGCATGGCAGCAGGAGCTGAGTCTTGAGAGCAGGTACTTGTGTGTGTATATGCAGCAGTTTGGGTGTGTGTGTATTCAGCAATGTGTGTGTGTATATGCAGCAGTTTGTGTGTGTGTGTATTCAGCAATGTGTGTTTGTATATGCAGCAATTTGGGTGTGTGTGTATTCAGCAATGTGTGCGTGTATATGCAGCAGTTTGGGTGGGTGTGTATTCAGCAATGTGTGTGTGTATATGCAGCAGTTTGGGTGTGTGTATTCAGCTGTCTGCGTGTCTATTTAGTAGTTTGCGTCTCTGTGTTTGTATTTAGCAGTCCGTGTGTGGGTATACAGCAGTCTGTGTGTGTGTTTGTATTTAGTAGCATGCGTGTGTGTATGTGTTTGTATTTAGCAGTCTCTGTGTGTGTGTTTGTATTTAGCAGTCTGTGTGTGTGTGTGTGTGTGTGTATATATTTAGTAGCATGTGTATGTTTTCAGCAGTCAGATGGGAGAATGGTGAAAGAAAAAGAACCAGGATATCAATCTGTTATAAATGGTATGTACACACACTGGTATATATACTATGCTATATGCACACAATGACATACACAGACATTGTAGACACACACTCAAAGTATACAGACAATGACACACGCTCAGACAAGAGTAAGATCACACTGTTATACACACTTAGACAACGACAAACTACTTTACACATTACTACACACACACTCATACAGACAGTACACACACTGCCTCACATTCACAATGCTATACACACAGTCAGACAAAGTACAAACATTGTAAGTTGTTTATTAGTGATTTAGGGAATTTTCTCCTTCCAAATGTTCTCATTCTTGTATGTACGCCGTGCCCTGTGATGTCACGCATGTATAATTAATTATGCAAGTTAGAATGGCCGGTATTTTTTTTCAAAAATGGTGGGAACCCTAAGTACAGTGGTGCCACACATTCCAAATAAGGTTCCATTTTTTGCTGAAGTATTGTGGGGAGAATTGGGCACATTGGGGGCTGCAGTCCTTTATGTGGAGTTATTTGGCCCCAGATGTCTACAGGTGATAGAACGGCTGGTCAGGTTGGCAGGATGGTGTTGCTGGAAAGAGGGGATTCACTGTACCCCCTTTTCATTTCTTAGCTAGTGTGGCTAAGACTGGATTGCATTAAAAAACCTGGCATTGTCACATTTTTCTAGTTTCCAGCAATTATTTTTGTTTGACATCCCAGCTCACATAGTTGTGTACAGTTGTGTACAGAGATGAGATATGGCTCTTAGGGCGGAGCTATAAGGTAGGGGTCATTGGGTTTTATTTTAGACACAAGCCCCTGGTGTTTCTAGAAACTAGCAACGCCCCTCCCTGCCTCTTAGAAAAACGCAATTTCCACCATCATGGCATTACATAAAGTATTTTATCCATAAAGAGGGCAGAAAGGAACACTCTCAGCGCTAAGTTTTACCGACAACTGTTGCACTAAGTAATAAGTGACATGGGTGAGGATGAAGAACATTCTAAGCACAGCAAAACAGGTTATTCAATAATGTGTGAACTGCCAGGAATTCAAACTGAAGTGAAACAAATATGTCAAAATAGATGAATAAAAATATAGCTGACTTGGAGAGTCATTTCCAATTCAGATACGCTGGTCTAAAGTTTGAAATTCACTTTACATCCCTAAAAACACACACTTTAGTGAGTAATCCTGTGTGTGGCTGTGCATGTATGGGAGGGCGAGATGAGGTAGGATACACTTGGCCCTGCACGTGTTTCAATGAGTGGGCGGCAGGTAACAAAATACAGAAAAAACAAGTCTCTTTTGTAACTTGACTCTAGGAGTGTGCAGAACCATACCCAGGTAATCAGTAACCAGACGGGATCATCCGATGAGACAAGAGGTGGTGTGATTTGAGCTCCTCCTCACCCAAATTCTGACTACAAACTGCAATCTTTGTTAAAAGTGTATCCTTTTTGTAACGTTCTCTCTCTGGATTTTTGGGAGCACTCTCAGTCCCTCCCTGGTCCCTTTAATTCCCTTTCACTCAAATCCCACTCTATACAACCTCTCTGCATTTTTCTCTCTGATTGTGTTGTCTCTAATTTGGCTATCGTTACTATATTTCATCCAATCTTCTCTGTCGCAAGACCTCATCATGAAGACGATTGCCCCTCTTCTGCTCTTAATCTGCTGTTCACTGCTGGCTCCCCGCGGGATTAAAGGCGATGAAGAGGATTATGGAGAAGAAATGGTCCTCTCCTTTGCTCAGCAAGAAGAAATACAGATAGAACCCGACAAAGTGTCAGCTCCTGGGGTTTTCTATTGGAGCAATAAGGTAACTTCTTTTTATTATTATTATTATTATTATTATTATTATGAGTTTTGTGAATTGGGGAACATGGAAAACTAAGTTTTGAGAAACTGAAGGTAATATCAAATGTTATTAATCATTTACCTACCTTTTTACCTAACAGTGCAGATAATATAATAAAACAGCACCTTCCTGTTCTGCAATTTAGGAAGTTTAACTCTTTCAGTGCAAACTATGTCATGGTACAAGGACACACCTATCTTTCCTGAACAACTGCAAATTTTAGAATGCAGAATTCTACAGTTGCTACTATTTGATTAGCAGGCCCCAATCAAAATGAGCTTGTTGGTTCAGTGCTCTTTCAAGGCAACCCATACGCAGAGCCCTGCTGAAGTACTCTTGCATTAGAAAAAGGCCCTGTATTTGTTCTGAGTAGCGCAAATGTATAAATTACATGCTTGTGCTAAATTTGCTCATGACTTGTTTCTGGTACTCTGTATCAGCCCTCCCTGTACAAAGGCTGCACCAGCCTCACTCAAATCCCACTCTATACAACCTCACGCAATACTAATACTGTCTATTATCCTTGTGCCAAGGCTGTACCAGCCCTCCCTGTACCAAGGCTGTACTAGGCCTCCTTCTACCAAAGTTGCACCACCAAGGCTGTGCTAGCCCTCCCTGTACCATGCCAGCCCTGCCTGTACAAAGGCTGTACCAGGCTAGTCCTCCCTGTACAAGGCCAGCCCTCCCTATACCAAGATCGTACAAGGCCAGCCCTCCCTGTACAAAGGATGTCCTAGCCCTTCCTGTAATGCAAGGATTCACACCTTTCTGGAAGCCTGGTCTGTCATGCTCCGTGCCAAAGAAGGAGTCTTGAGGTAACTTTACTATTGTCTCATTGAGACCCCAAGATGAGAACTGACCATGTCTGTTTTGCAGGATGCGTGGAGGATTGCGGGTCAGTATATAGTGGTGCTGAAAGCTAATGTTCACAAATCTCAGACAGAGAGAGTCATACGGCGCCTGCAGACAAGAGCAGCCAAGCATGGCTATCTGACGAAAATTGTCCATGTGTTCCACGAGCTTTTCCGGGGGTTTGTGGTCAAGATGAGCAGTGATATGTTGGAGATGGTAAGTGTCATTTTTGGCAATGAAAGTTCTGCAATAGATATTACGTCTATTATACTTTGCATCTTTTATTTGCTCTACGCTATGCTTTAGCAGGTCTCAATTGTGCGGGCAAACTTGTGGGAGAACTCACTTCAACCAAGTTATTGAACTCGGCATCATAACCGGTTAACAATGAAGGTGGCTGTGATGGAAATAAAAGGAAATGTAACTGTAGTTTTGTAGCTGTAATGAATATTGGATGCCTCATGTCTGTGAACCCTATAATTGCCTTAGAGCATTGCATGTGGCGAGACAGTTGGACCATGGTGCCAGTTCATACGATACATTAGCTTTATCCAGCATGATTCATTTAGTATTAAGCCCTGTAGGCTTTGCCCATCTGTTCATTGATTGCCTGATTCTAACTGATACCGATTGCCTCTATTTTCTTTCTGCTGATTTGTAATATAAATACTGAACTGAACCTTTAACTAAACTAAACCTACTCCATTCCACTTCCAGGCGCTGAAATTGCCCCATGTGGATTACATTGAGGAAGATTCATATGTTTTTGCTCAGACTATTCCATGGAATCTAGATCGGATCATTCCTTCACAGCATGTGGCCAGCAACTTCAACCCTCCAAGTATGGACGCATATTATTTTGGTTTGAATTTCTGAGCTTGTCTTAAAGGGTTACTCCAAGCGTAATAACCAATAAATCCTGCTGTAGTGATTATGGTGCCAGGAGTATCCTGACTCCGTTCCCAGGAATGAGGCAAACTGTTTTACAAGCTCCTGATCTCCTCTCTAGCGAGTGACAACATCCAGCTCCATCAGAGCTACAGAAGCTGGACGTCGATTCCCCTGGCCATACAGACGCTGCACAGAAAGACTCCAAGGACCATGACAACTGGTCATGGTTCTGGAGTAACCTTTTAACATAGTGACTTTTATTCATATTGTATAGTCGTCGTATACCAGCAGTGCTTAACATGGGTTGTTCACCAAAGCAGGAATTGTGTAGAATTGCAATAGGAGTTGTACATTTTAGGCTATGATAAATGAGTTGGGGGAAAAAAATTAAAGTAAGTATTTTTCCCCCAGATTGGCTAGTTTGACTTAAAATTTGCAATTCCCTTGTCAGTTCCCCCAAATTCACAGTTTAGAGAAAATCGAAATGGGTATTGCAGATTTTAGCACAATAGCTGAAATGGAAGGGGAAAAAAAAAATCTCCTACTCGGATATCTTTCAAGCTCAGCCATTATGACCTAAAATAGATGGTGTCAGTGGACTCCAGGCACCATAACCACTTCACTGAAGCAGTTCTGAAATTAGAACATTGTCTGACATCAGAAGTAGACAAACTGAACTTATGGTATTCAGCACATATGATGGCACTTCAATTGTGATCTTCCCATGGGCTATCCTGAGTGGCAGTCTGGTCGCTGGCAGGCTGCTTGGCAAGTATACACTGAGTGAGATGAGGAAGAAATTAATTTTTAACTTGGTTCAAAAGATACATGTGATTTAGAGATGTTGACCTGAGGCTTTCCATATATTACTAGACAACAATATTCATAATTCTCTTCCACCAATAGGCATGCAAAGCCTGGAGCTTTGGTCCAGCAATGTATGAGGACATCCATTCTGACATCCATGAGCTAATAAATAAACAAACTTTTCTGTTTTTTTGCCTTTAGACACCGGAGACTTGGTAGAGGTTTATCTGTTGGATACCAGCATCCACAGCAATCACAGAGAAATTGAGGGGAAGGTTTTTGTGACCGACTTTGAAAATGTTCCAGAAGAAGATGGAACGCGATTCCACAGACAGGTTAACAACTCTAATTCTCTACTGTAGAGCAACAATCTGAAAACTAGATTACCGATTTATCTATTAATTTATGTAGTGTATTCACGTATGCCTTGGTGCGATCCCAAGTTGTAGAATGTATATGGATGAGTAAGAGATGCACTCTCAGGTCTTTTTAAACAAATAAATTAGTATTTATTCCAAATAGAGTTACTACATGTAATCCCATCGACTGGTCGAAACGTTGATCAGATTACATGTAGTACCTCTATTTGGAATAAAATGCATCTCTTACTCACCTATTTATATATATATATATTGCCTTGCAAAAGTATTCATACTTCTTGAAAATGAAAAAACATATTTGCTCTAATAGTATCTAATAGTACCTTTAAGCCCAAATCATTTTTTTCTGAGTCGATATAAAGAAAAACTGAAATATGCTGTTTATATAAAGGAACACTACAGTGTTAGGAACACAAAGCTGTATTTGCGAGTTCACGGCAAAGTCTGTGCATGCATTAGACCTTCCCCATGGGAAAGCATGACATTAATACTTTCCTATAGGGGATTTGGAGACGCTGGATGTTCTCATGCACATTGTGAGTAGTCCAGCATCGTTTCGTGGAAATAATCTCCGTGAAACAGCAGGAAGCGCCTTTAGTGACTGTCTCGTACTGCAACCGCAATGTTTTAGATTGCAGGTTTAAGGGCACTGGGCCACTGCACCCAGACCACTTCAAATGAAGTATTCAGTCCATCATATCAATATTTAGTAGCATTGCCTATTGCTGTAATAGCAGCTTGAGGCCTTTGGGGCTGGTATCTTCTGGGCTTGCAGACTGGCTCTGAGTCATTTTTGCCAAAACGACCTGCTGATTTGCTCCAGGTGGTACAGGTTGGTTATGTAGACTGCAATGTTTAAATAGTGTCATAGATCCTTAGCTGGGATTTGAAAGCGTATTCAAGGTTGTTCAGTGAAGTGAGAATTCAAAGTAAATTCATAGAAAATTTCTTATTGAAGGCGAACTGGAAACCTAGCTAATTGACTTGACAGATTGTAATAGTTTTATTTAAAAACACCTCACCTAGGCAAAAAAAGATGGGGGTTTAGTTACATTATATGATCATATATTGCATAAGCCTGCCACAACGTCCCCCAATGTACCCCATTCTTGGCAGTTCCCACTCTAGCAGCCCAATAAATCGACGTTTCAACCCAATTTGGGTCTTTCTCAAGATCTTTCTTGTGACTTTATAAAAAGACCCAAATTGGGTTGGAACGTTGATTTATTTTTGTACACAGCAACTATGGATATTTGAGTTACATTAAAGCACCAAAGTTTGTTTTGTGAGACCTGTGATTGCAGCCTATTTCTTTATTTTTATATCATCAACATGTTTTTTTACACCCAGGCAAGTAATATTCTTTATATTTTGGATGGTGGCGTGCCAAGCGATTTTTGTATATATATATACACACACAAATATTTGTGTTAAGGAAAAGTTTTTTTTATGGACATTTATTTGATGTACGGTATACAACATTGTGGCTCTTTAGGGCATATAAGGCCTTTACAAACAATAATAAATATTGTAATATTTTCACCTAATTTAAATGTCTCTTTGTGACAGGCCAGCAAATGTGAGAGCCACGGGACACACATGGCCGGCGTGGTGAGTGGAAGGGATGCCGGTGTAGCTAAAGGAGTCAATCTGCGAAGTCTCAGAGTACTAAATTGTCAAGGCAAAGGCACTGTGATTGGAAGTCTGACGGGCAAGTATTGGCTTTTTGTATAGATTGTGGCAAAGCATGCTTACAGCACAAGTGGTTCAGGTTTGTCTGTATAGTGTCACAAACCCGCCAGAGCTGTAGGACATTTCTGATTAACATGTAATTACCCTTTAGCACTATGTTCTCCAAAACCCCTGTTTATTTAACAAATGAACAAAGGACAATTTGCACTGAAATCTTTAAAGCGGCACTTTGCATAATTTGCAGACCCCTGATGGTGACATCTCCGCTGGGGGCAAGTTGGCCGGGGTGCAGGCAAAAGTGAGTTTTCCTTAAGTGAACCTGTCCCTCGCGGGTGCTACCATTATCTTCCAGCCAGTCCTCTTGTTGGTCACTGCTGTACTCTCGCGCATGCAGTGATCAGCAGTCAATGTGTGTACAATCGGCTCACAGAGAAGGAAGGTTATCTACGGTCACTGTAGTTAGAGAAACCAGGGTCATTATAGGTCGTAAAACTAATATCATGCCAGTGTAATTGCTGAGCTGGCAGTACAATGCCCCTTTGCTTTCTTGGTATAGTGCCCAGGCTGTTCTGTGGGTTTAGTGACACTTGGGGCAGTGTCATTCTTTTTACTTTATTTTTACTTATTCTGAGCATCTTATGTGTATAGAACCGAAACTGTAATTTAGGAAGTGTTAATGAAAACAAATTGAGTTTTCAGCTTTAATATAAGATAACATACATGCTGCTTGACATGTAATATCATAGAAAGAGAATATGGTGATTCTTAAGACAGCTTAGAACAGGAGTCCAAAATGATTATTATTATTATTGCCATCTATATAGCGCAAACAGATTCCGCAGCGCTTTACAATATTATGAGAGGGGGGATTTAACTATAAATAGGACAATTACAAGAAAACTTACAGGAACGATAGTTTGAAGAGGACCCTGCTCAAACAAGCTTACAGTCTATAGGAGGTAGGGTGTAAAACACATTGGACTGGAAATAGCAGTCAAATAAGGTGGGAGTGAAGCAATGCTGGAGGAGAGAGTAGAGTGCGGCCCTTTAGGGGAGAGCAAGAGACAGGTATGTGAGGTAGAGGTTAATCTGGGAGGCTGTAAACTTTCCTAAAGAGATAGGTATTAAGGCACTTCTTAAATGATTGAATACTAGGGGAGAGTCTAATGGCAGTAGGCAGGCTATTCCATAGGAAGGGAGCCGCCCGCGAGAAGTCCTGCAGGCAGGCGCAAGTTGGCCGTACTGGTGGGAGCAGAGGTCAAGAGGTGGTCACGGGCAGAGCAGAGGGAACGAGGAGGGGCATACCTATGGATCTGTGAAGAGATATAAGAGGGGCTAGAATTGTTCAGTGCTTTATAGGTATGGGTTAGCAATTTGAATTGACTCCTATAGCATACAGGGAGCCAATGTAAGGACTGACAGAGGGGTGAGGGGTGAGAGGACCGACTAGAGAGGAAAATCAGGCTGGCGGCAGCATTCATTACAGACTGTAGCGGTATGATGCGGCTTTTGGGAAGACCAGTCAGGAGAAGGTTACAATATTCCATGCGGGAAATTACTAGAGCATGGACAAGCTCCTTGGTAGCATCTTATGTAAGAAAGGGGCGGATGCGGGCTATGTTTTTTAGTTGGAATCTACAGCATTTGGTAACAAACTGGATATGAGGTTCAAATGTGAGGCCAGAGTCAAGTATGAAGGATCAGTATTAGGAGGAGGAAAGACAAGGAGCTCAGTTTTAGAGAGATTGAGTTTCAGAAAGCGGGAGGACATCCAGTCAGAGATGGAAGAAAGGCAAGCAGTGACACGTTGCAGGACGGCAGAGTAGAGGTAGAGTGGGGAGGAGATATATATTTGGGTGTCATCAGTGTACAGGTGGTAGTGGAATCGAAAAGAGGCAATAAGTTTGCCAAGTGAGGCAGTATAAAGAGAAAATAGAAGGGGACCAAGGACAGAGCCTTGGGGAACTCCAACCGAGACAGGACGAGTGGAGGCGGTATCCTTGGAAAATGAGACACTGAATGAGCATTGGGGAGATAAGAGGAAAACCATGAGAGGACAGAGTCACAGAGACCGAGTGATTGAAGAGTTTGAAGGAGGAGAGCATGATCAACGGTGTCAAAGGCAGCAGAAAGGTCAAGAAGAATTATTATGGCGTAGTGGCCTTTGGATTTAGCTGCGATTAGGTCATTAGTAACTTTGATTTGATTTGAAGAGCAGTCTTTGTAGAGTGGAGAAGGCAGAAGCCAGACTGAAAAGGGTCAAGGAGAGAGTTGGAATTGAAGAAGCGAGACACACGGGTAAAGACAAGTCTTTCCAGAAGCTTTGAGGAAAAAGGGAGCAGGGATATGGGACGATAGACGGGGACTATGGGTCAAGAGATGTTTTTTTATCAGGATAGGTACTGCAGTGGCATGTTTAAGGTCAGCAGGGACAACACCAGAAGAGAGAGAGAGCAGTTGAAGATGTGTGTTAAGGAAGACACAAGACAAGGGGAGAGAGATCTGATCAGGTGAGATGGGACAGGATTGAGCGGGCAAGTGGTGGAGCGAGAGGAAAGGAGAAGCGCAGCCACCTCTTGTTCAGTAGCTGGGGAGAAAGTCTGAAGGGTAGGAAAGGCATGACCTACGTGTGGTTGAGAAAGAGAACGGCAGGGTGGGGTGAATTCTTTCCTTAGCTGTTCAATCTTTACTGTTGGTAAAGTAACATGCAAAGCTATCGGCTGTAAGGTTAGTTTGGGGGTTGCCAGAACTTGAAAATGTGGAGAACTGATAAAAAAAAATTGGTACATTTGGGAGAAAAAATATAGCTGATTTGTAAAATAGAATTTTTTTGGCCTAGAATTTGCAATCCCATGTGTCAATCCTCCACAATCCACATTTATTGAACAAACGCTCTTGAATCCATTGTGATCAAACGCAGAGTAATGCTTCCCTTAAATGAAATCACTGTTCAAAATACTTTGTTTTATCATCAGGTCTAGAGTTTATCAGAAAGACATTAATTTCGCAGCCATACAATCCTCTAATCATCCTGATCCCATTTGTTGGAGGATACAGCCAAACACTTAATGCAGCAAGTCGAGCTTTGGTTAAGTCAGGAGCGGTGATAATTGCAGCGGCTGGAAACTACAAAGATGATGCCTGCTTGTATTCGCCTGCTTCGGAACCTGAGGTATATTACATCAAAATATAGCGAAATAGAAATATATAAAAAAATCCTCGCCTTTGTAATAAAACTGGGAAGTTCATCCTAACTAGAAACTTAAAGAAGCTACTGTTCCAAGTTGAAGATACACAGAGTAGATCTACATTTGTATCCAGAAAAGCGCTATATGTGTATATTGTTTGTCTTAAAAGGGTGTGATATGTCAACTACTCTTTAATTTAAAGTGCACCTCTGACTTCCATCGAAAAATTTACTCATATTTTTAATTTCTACTTTTTATCGAATAGGGACTTTAAGTCCTTTTGTGAAAACTACCAATCAGAATCTTGGCGAATGAGTGGGTAGATTTTTGACACTTGTAATGCCTTAATACTACTTAAGCAACAATTGACTTCAGGATGTGCAAAATAAAATATCCACCAGCACACGGAATAGTCCAAAATATAGTGAAATGGTTGTATAGAGCTGGGTAATTGGTTCCTTCTTCTAAACCATGTCATACAAGATTATTAGTGTGTGAAATTATTAATGTGTGAAAAAAAAAATACAGGTAACAATATGTCAAGGAAGGGGAAGGTGAAACACAAAGGAGAAAGGCAAAAGCAATGCAGAACCTACTGCTCGGTGTGAACCATTCTATAAAAAGGAGATGTAAATCCTTAACCACATGTTGGTAGCTGATTGAAAAATCCACTTGATTACATATGAGAGAGAAATGGATTGCATACATATTAAAGATATGTGCTAAATGGAAGCAGGGTGCTAATTGTGAATCGATCACGATAGCCACTTTTGGAATGTGCAAGCTGAGTTTGAAAAATTGAGTACATTTCTCCAGAACTGTCTCAGCTTCTCCTTGATAAATATGGTTTAATTCTGTGGATTTCTATGGACTTCCAATAAATGCAGTATAATCATAGTCATTATGTAAACAAAAGTAGTCATTATGGTACTTACCTGGTCCCATTTGCAGGTATTGCACACTAACATCTGGATTTCATCAACTTACAGGTTATCACTGTTGGAGCCACCAACTACCAGGACCAGCCAGTAACTTTGGGTACCCTTGGAACCAATTTTGGCAACTGTATTGACATATTTGCGCCAGGTGATGATATAATTGGGGCGTCCAGTGACTGCACGACTTGCTTTACATCCCAAAGTGGAACGTCTCAAGCAGCAGCCCATGTGGCAGGTATAAATTGAATAAAATGCTTAATATATACATTTTTAACCAATTCGTTTTCAGATATTTAGCACAGTCTCAGTGTTATTATGTTGAGAATCATTGTGCAATATCTAATTATCTTCCACAGTGTAGTCTAAACTTCAGCCTGTCCAAACGCAACCAAACTGCTTAAATTGGAATCGAATTATAAATACCCTGAAACTGCATAGAATAAATCTGTACTATGGGTCTGCTGCCACTACTAGCAGACATCAGGCAAACAGTCTAAAAACATGTATCTGACTTGGAAAATAGATTTAGTTCTAGATGGTAAAAGCCCAGAAGTTGTGACATACAGGATAAAATCCCCCACAACTGGAGGTGATAAAATACCCATAATGCAATGTTTAAACATGGTCCCACGTGCTAGGTCTTCCTCTAGATTCCTAAGATTTTTATGTAGCCGAACAGAGGTTAAAACTAAGCAAGCACAACCCATGGCACTGACAGCCAATGAAGGGCTTTGCAAGCTCTCACCATCTGTAGATTAATTTCTCAGGTAAGATGAAAATGTTGTTTTTCTTCCTCGTTATGTAGAGCACAAGAGTCATGACATACAGGATCATGTAGCCAAACAGAGCAAGATACAAGGCCACCTTAAAATGAAGAGTGGGGACCGACGGTGACTAAACATAAACAACTGCCCAGAGCACCTGCCTGTCAAAAGCAGTGTCAATGGATGCAAAGACATAAACAATAACATTTGTAAAACACATTGTTGCGGTCACCGGCCCGCCGAGCCTCACGGTCGTGCCCGACCGGCACGACCGCTCCGACTACACGAGCTTACCTGCTCGTCGGCGAGCCGGGAACCGCGCACATAGTTCTTCCGGGCATCGCGCCCAGATCCAAGATGGCGCCGACCGCGTGGTCGCGTCTATTGCTAGCCCCGCCCCCGAGAATTATACCAACGTGTGCGTGACGTCACGACGTCAACGCACACGCACGTTTTGGGGTCAGAGGTCGCCCTCTGACCAATCATAGCCTAGAGAGGGGTATTTAAACCCCTAGCTTTCCCCATTACTTTGCCATGTCGTGGTTTCAGTTTCCTGGTTTCCTGAAAGTGCTATTCTCGTGTTTCTGATTTCCTGGTATCCTGATCCTTGGCGTTTCCCTGGTTATTCTGATCTCTGGTTTCCCTGACTTGGCTTGTTTAATCGGTATTGAGTATTTTCTGGCTTCCTTGACCTCGGCTTTCCCTTTGACCATTCTCTGTCTCTAGCGTATTAGTCCGGCCATTCTAAGGACCGGTTTACGCTCTTTCCTATTATTTTCCTTTTCTTACTTATGTATATGTTTACATAGTTTCTGCGTGCTGGACCACATTACTAGTCGTGACATTACGACATGGCCATGGATCCTGCAGAACTATGCAAGCATATGATCGCATGTGAGAGTAGGGTGGAGGATATGGACCACAGGTTAGACCAATTTGCCCAGGCATTTCAGACCTTGCTCCAGAGGACTGCCTATTTAGAGGTCCCTCCGGTACCACCTGTGGTTCCGCCACCTGTAGTGGTTCCCGTACCACATAAACCACCGTCCATAACCTTGTCACCGCCCCCCCGCTATGGAGGTGATTCTAAGGAATTCAGAGGTTTTTTAAACCAAATTGAATACCACTTTGAGGCCTCCCCAGGTTCATTCCCAACAGATAGATCAAAAATAGGCTATCTGATGAACCAATTAACTGGAAAAGCTTTGACCTGGGCTAACCCCTTATGGGAAAGTGGTGACGCAGTAGCCCGTGATTACAATACTTTTCTTACGGCCTTTAAAGCTACATTTGAACCTAAAGGCAGGGAGAAGAACGCTGCCTAAGCCCTTATGCGAATCAAGCAAGGCAGTCGTTCTGTAGCCGATTATGCTATAGAGTTCAGGACATTAGCGTCTGAGGTTGATTGGACCAATAGCGGTCTGGTGGCTGCTTTCTCTGAAGGTTTAGCTGAGAATATACACGATGAGACTGCAGCTAGAGACCTTCCGGTTAGTCTTAACGAGTTTATTGCCTACATGATAGACATTGACAACCGGCTCAGAGAGAGAGAGAAAAACAAACAACGTAACAGACGCTCTAATTTGTCCATAGCCCCTCGTTTCTCTAACCCAGTGGTGAGTAGCCAAACGCCTCTTCCAGAACCTGAACCCATGCAATTGGGTAGTGCTAAACTCACTGAGGCAGAGAGACAACACAGACGTAGAGAGGGGTTATGTATGTATTGTGGCAAGAAGGGGCATCTAAGGTCGTCATGCCCGGTTCGGCCGGAAAACTTGCACACCTAAGGCACGTACGGGGACCGACGTTAGGTGTGATGTATATGTCCCCTAAATTGACTAAGAACCGTTTCCTTATCAAAGTAACCTTATCTTTCGAGAACACTACTGTTCAATGTGAGGCTATGATTGACTCTGGGGCAGCGGAGAATTTCCTAGACAAAGAATTCTCTGCAAAACATCTCCTGCCCTTAAGACATAAAGAGAAACCTATAGCAGTCGAGGCCATTGATGGGAGGCCTCTTACCCAGCCTTTCATCACACACGAAACTCTGCCAATCACTGTTTCAGTGGGTGTTCTCCATTCTGAAGAAATGACCTTTCAAATTATCTCTTCACCTACAGTTCCGATAATACTCGGTTTCCCTTGGCTCCTTAAACACAATCCACGTTTGGATTGGATTGAAGGAGAGATTGTGAGTTGGGGTGAGAGATGCAAAGGTGTCTGCTTTAAACAAATCCCACAACCTATTGGCACCATTAATGTTCCTGTTACACCTCCCTTGACCACACAAATTCCACAACAGTATATGGATTTGAAAGAGGTATTTAACAAGGTCCAGTCAGAAGGGTTACCTCCTCATAGACCTTATGACTGTACTATAAATTTATTACCAGGGACTATGCCTCCCAAGGGAGGAATCTATGCCTTGTCCCCCCAGGAAAATCTTTGTTTAGAGGAATACATTAAGGAGGCTCTCAGAAAGGGTCATATCCGTAGGTCCTCCTCACCAGCCGGGGCTGGATTCTTCTTTGTCTCTAAAACGGAAGGAGACCTACGCCCTTGTATTGATTATAGGGGTTTGAATAGGATTACCATTAAAAACGCCTACCCTATTCCCCTTATATCAGAGCTATTTGACAGATTGAAGGGAGCTCGAGTCTTTACCAAGCTCGATCTCCGAAGTGCATACAATCTAGTCAGAATTAAGGACGGTCACGAATGGAAGACCGCATTTAACACCAGAATGGGACATTACGAATACCTGGTTATGCCGTTTGGATTATGTAACGCTCCAGCGGTATTCCAGGATTTTATTAACGATGTCCTAAGAGAGTACCTTCACATGTTCGTTCTAGTGTATTTGGACGACATTCTCATCTATTCCCCAGACCTAGAGACACATCACGAACATGTGAGAATTGTACTGAAAACCCTGTTACAAAACGGCCTTTACTGTAAACTGGAGAAATGCCAGTTTGACCAAACGGAGATACAATTCCTTGGATACGTTATATCTCCGTCTGGTTTCCAGATGGATCCTCGTAAACTGGAGGCAGTCTTACAGTGGCCATTACCCAAGGGCCTTAAAGCTACTCAACGCTTTATAGGTTTTGCAAATTACTACCGCAAATTCATAAGGGGATTTTCCTCCGTGATTTCCCCTATAACCAATTTAACAAAAAAAGGAACAAATTGTATATCTTGGCCCAAAGAAGCAAGAGAGGCATTTGAACAATTAAAATTTTTATTTTCCTCAGCACCTGTCCTGACCCATCCTGATCCATCCAAACCATTTATCCTAGAGGTGGATGCATCAGAAACAGGAGTTGGAGCCATTCTGTCTCAAAGAGAAAGTCCTGATACGCCTTTACATCCCTGTGGATTTTACTCTCGCAAACTCACACCTGCAGAGAGGAATTACGACATAGGGAATAGGGAACTTTTGGCCATTGTACTTGCCCTTAAAGAATGGAGGCATCTCCTAGAAGGTTCCAAAGAGCCACTTTTGATCTTTACTGATCATAAGAATTTGGCTTATATTGGGGACGCTAAGAGACTGTCCTCTCGTCAGGCTAGGTGGTCATTGTTCCTCTCCCGATTCAATTTCGTAATTACGTACCGGCCTGGTACTAAAAACACCAAGGCAGATGCACTTTCTCGGCAGTTTGAGACAGATGAAGTACCAGAACAGGAGATATATCCTATTGTACCTCCTGAATGCCTCATTGCCACTACTGTTTCCGAAGTGTCTTCTCCACTCTTCTGTGCCATAATAGCAGATCAAACTCAGGCACCTGTGGGAAAACCTCCGGACAAACTGTATGTGTCACCTCAGTTTCGAAAGAAGGTACTAGATTTGTTCCATGACAACCTCACAGCGGGCCATCCTGGAGTCCATAAAACTCTCTCAGCCGTCTCCAGGAGATTTTGGTGGCCTGCTCTTAGAAACGATATCAAAGATTATGTTGGGGCATGTCAAATATGTGCAGTTTCTAAAGTTCCTCCTAGGTCACCTCCTGGACTGTTACAACCACTGCCCATACCTAGTGCTCCATGGACCCACTTGGCCATGGATTTCATTGTGGATCTACCCAGTTCAAACGGGTTTAATACAGTCCTTATGGTTATTGATAGATTCACGAAGATGGCACATTTCGTCCCACTTAAGAAATTACCATCTGCTCAAGATCTTGTTCAAATATTCTTGAGAGAGATCTTTCGGTTGCACGGTGTACCCAAAAACATAGTATCTGACAGAGGTACCCAGTTTGTTTCTAGGTTTTGGCGTTCCTTTTGCAAACAATTGGGCGTCGAACTCTCCTTTTCATCAGCATATCACCCTCAAACAAATGGAGCAGCAGAGAGGGCGAATCAGTCTTTAGAAGCCTATTTACGTTGCTTTATAAATGCCAATCAATCTAACTGGTATGAGCTCTTACCCATGGCTGAGTTCGCCAGAAACAACGCCACTCATGAATCTTCTAATCACAGTCCATTCTTTGTTAATCAGGGTTATCACCCCGCTGTTTTACCTTCTGCATTCTCAGACACAGAAATCCCCGCTTTGGACACCCGTTTAGAATCGATTCATGATACCTGGGATTCCGTCCATTCAGCTCTGCAAACAGCCTCATTCCGAGCAAAGGTCCAAGCTGACAAGAAACGGGGCGCTAATCCTGTCTATCTTCCAGGTGACAGGGTGTGGCTCTCCACGAGACATATCAAGCTTAAGGTCCCATCCATGAAATTTGCCCCTCGGTACATTGGTCCCTTTCGAGTTACCCAACGTATTAATCCAGTGACCTATTCTTTGGCAGTACCGGCTCATATGAGAATAGCGAATACTTTCCATGTGTCTCTGCTCAAGCCCCTTACTTGCAATCGCTACACCAGGGTATCCACTCCTCCTCCGCCCTTGGTAGTGGGTGATCAAGAAGAATACGAAGTCCATTCTATCATGGACTCCAAATTATCCAGAGGTGTCTTGTCCTATCTCGTTGACTGGAAGGGTTATGGTCCCGAGGAACGTTGTTGGGTTCCTGCTGACCGGGTCCATGCGCCCCGTCTTATCCGGTCGTTTCACAACCGCTTTCCTCTTAAGCCGGGTCCTTCCCGCCCGGTGCGCGGTCTTCGAGTGGGGGGTACTGTTGCGGTCACCGGCCCGCCGAGCCTCACGGTCGTGCCCGACCGGCACGACCGCTCCGACTACACGAGCTTACCTGCTCGTCGGCGAGCCGGGAACCGCGCACATAGTTCTTCCGGGCATCGCGCCCAGATCCAAGATGGCGCCGACCGCGTGGTCGCGTCTATTGCTAGCCCCGCCCCCGAGAATTATACCAACGTGTGCGTGACGTCACGACGTCAACGCACACGCACGTTTTGGGGTCAGAGGTCGCCCTCTGACCAATCATAGCCTAGAGAGGGGTATTTAAACCCCTAGCTTTCCCCATTACTTTGCCATGTCGTGGTTTCAGTTTCCTGGTTTCCTGAAAGTGCTATTCTCGTGTTTCTGATTTCCTGGTATCCTGATCCTTGGCGTTTCCCTGGTTATTCTGATCTCTGGTTTCCCTGACTTGGCTTGTTTAATCGGTATTGAGTATTTTCTGGCTTCCTTGACCTCGGCTTTCCCTTTGACCATTCTCTGTCTCTAGCGTATTAGTCCGGCCATTCTAAGGACCGGTTTACGCTCTTTCCTATTATTTTCATTTTCTTACTTATGTATATGTTTACATAGTTTCTGCGTGCTGGACCACATTACTAGTCGTGACACACATGCAATGACAACCAAGTGGCTGCATTGACGTTTTGGTCTGTTGAAGCCTCATGGTGAAAAGTCCACAAGGTAGCTACTTCCTGGGTGAAAAAGGCAGTGACAATATCCTGGGGAGTCTTATTAGCCAGACAGGAGGCTTCCTGATCATTCATGGCATCTGCCGCACAGGACAAGATGAGACAAGTTCCCCTCCTCCAGGAATTTCCTTTAGGTGGGGCATAAGAGTGACAGTGATGAAACACATTACGGCTTTGCCACCCTGAAAATATTTCTGTATTATCTGCACATACTACATATGACTGTGAGCTACTCCCAGACTCCTAAACCGCTGCTCTAACCTCTGTGCAAAGGCTTATTTGCAAAGGCTGTGCATTTTTGGTGATAAAGTAGAAAGGGTATTTCTGTCATCAATCAATTATTGATAGACGACAATTCTCCAATTCAGTTCTTATGCCGACTCTGCTAAAATACAATGTTGGTGTCGATCATCACAATTCACTTTTCAATAAAAAGCATTTAATTTGTCAGAGCAGTGAATAAAGGAGGTGTCCTTGAAATGGTGAGTTTAACTATCGGTCAAACATATGTTGGTAAATAGTTCTTTTTAGTTTTTTTATTGCTGACCACTTCATAATGCGCATTCAATAAAATCCCCAGGTTTACTAATGTTTTCTCTCAGGTATTGCAGCCATGATACTGAACAACAAACAAGACTTGACTGTATCAGAACTGAGGCAGAGACTGATACATTATTCTACCAAAAAGGTCATCAATGAAGTTTGGTTTCCTGAAGATCAGAGGCTGATTACTCCGAACCGTGTTGCAGGGCTCCCTGTGAAACTGGTACCAGGTAGGTTTCACAAACTATTTAATTTCAGCCATGTATATGTATTTGTTAGTTCATCATCAAGTGCCATTGCCATTTATCGTAATTCCGCCCTGGGTTACTATATCAATGCTGCTTAAAATAGGCCTACATAACATTCCAAGAACATCGCAAATATTGATCAACATTTCTCCCAACACAAGATCAAAGACTGGCGTCACGGTAGCACTGTTCTAATAAATACTTGAATCTATGTACTGAATGACGTTTTCTCGTGTATGAACAGCTATGAGTAGGTAATATAACTAAGTAATGTCAACTAGCATGTAACTGAATAGACAAACCCTCTGACATTTCCCCTAAAATAAATGTGTCCCTCTTTAGCCCTATGAAATGCAGTGAGATATGTCTTGTGAGTCTCTGAGTGTGCTTGGCCATAGGACAATCATTCTTTTTCTCCCATGAAAAAGATGAAAGGCTGGTAGGACAGCTGAGCTGCAAGCATAGGTATGGTTCCATTTAGATGAATTCAAATTCAATTTCTACAATTGTAAGACAAAGAGTTTTCATGCAGTTCAGAGAATGGGAATGATGCTTCAAGTTAACATTCAAGTCAAAAATAAATTTAAACTTTATATTTTTGGTTTCAGATGAGGAACTGTTTTGTCGAACAGTTTGGTCAAAACCATCTGGATTTGCTCGTAATGCAAAAACATCTGCTCAGTGCAGTGGGAACGAAGAAATGTTTAGTTGCTCGAGTTTCTCCCGAAATGGGAAGAGAAAAGGGGAACATATAGAGGTAAGTAAGGGAGAAGCGAAGTCACAATAATATCTGGGGATAATATCCAGGGATACCAGGGCCCTTCTCCAGTGCCCTACCTTAACTACGGATTTCATCTCTTGACTCTTTAGTCTATAGGCTTTTCCTTTTAGTTTTGTAATAATGATGCAGAAAACATCATCACCATTTTCCCATCCTTGGTGTTCCATTCCACCCTCCACCCAACCCCAGTGCCACCATCTCCAACCCACCAAAGTGTCACATTTTCAACATCATGACAGCCTACCTACCACAGTCACAGGGGTCGCAGCTGCAACCTCTGCGACCGTGGGTCACCACAACTTCAGGACCAGTTCTCTTTGTGTGAGCACTGCATGTTAGGTGAAGAGGGTTAATGAAGGCTGGATGGGGGGTGAGAGGGAATGAGGCAAATGGAGGGGTGAGAGAATGAATGAGGCAAATGGAGGGGCTGGGAGAATAGACAAATGGAGGGGTTGGGGAGAAGCGGGAAAATGAGACACATGGAGTAGCTGAGGGAGAGAGAATGAAACTCGTTGAGGGGCTGAGTGGGAGGAACGGAGACTGGCTGGGGGGAGGGAAGGAGACACATGGGTGGTGGGACACCGGGAGGAAATGAGACACATGGAGGGATGGAGGAGGAAAATTAGAAACATGGAGGACCTGGGTGAGGGAATGAAACACATGTGGGGTGGGGGCTCCGGGACACTTTTTGCACCGGGGCCTGGTGGTTTCTAGTTACGCCTCTTGTTGCATCAACAAAAAAATAGCAAATATTCAAAAATGGCTATCCATCAGATTTAATAAATTGCGCCAAAAATAAGAAAATTATGCGTAAAAGTGTAAGCAACACATTGATAGATCTCTCCTATTTAATAGAGTCTGCTCATGCCATGTTATTTGGGTTTAGTTTTTTTCCCCCTCACTATAGAAATGTATCATGAAAATAGGTTCACATTTTCAAATAGGATATGTGTATAACCTTTATTTTAATTACTCTGCGTGTATACAGGAACAGGACGGGAAGAAAACCTGCATTGCCCACAATGCATTTGGTGGTGATGGTGTATATGCAATTGCTCGCTGCTGTATATGGCCTAAAGCAAATTGCCATGTTAACATAAGTTCACCCAGTGAAGGAGACTCTGCTTCCATTGCAAGCTGTACAAATGAGGACCATATCTTAACAGGTATTCATTTTTGTTTTTCTATAGAATTGTTCAGATGTTGTATCTGCAGTTGTTCGGAATCTACAATTCCCATGAGTCTTTGCCGAACATATTTACATTTTTGGTAAAATAAAGGCTAAATAAGCCGAGCTGTAAAATTTCTCCAGACCAGATATTATAACCTTCATCTTTACCACTCAGATTTAAGTTCTTATAATTCAGAGTTTAGTAAATAATGCTATTAATATGTTTTTGGACGTCAGACAGGATATTTAGTAGCCTTCTCTGAGACTGTAAATATGCATGAAGTGTGGGCTTTTAAAAAAAAAAAAATATTTTAGTATTTTTGGAGGTTATACATATCATGACACAGAATATATTCAGCAACAGAATGACAGTACAGAGATGAAACAAGTGTTGCATAATGATACCCACTTTTTATATATCAACTCAAGAAAAAAAATAATAGCGTAGACCAGATAAGGTGGGCTCTGGTATGTGCGCTTGTGCTACAGGAGAAACCACTGCCAAAACATGACTAATAGGCCAATAAGAAATGCTTGTACACATTGCTACACCCCTAACCTATGGGGTAACGGAAAGGGGGGGTGATGTGTAAACGTCTGCAAAGAAGTTGTCATTATAAGTAGGGAAGCTATGTGTGAAGACTCTCATCAGTGTGTCCCCGAGGTCTTTCCCCCTCCAGGGACAAAAGGTACCACATTGACAACATCACAGGAGTGCATAGAAGAAGGTGTG
The DNA here is from genome assembly GCF_036172605.1 of Pelobates fuscus. Classification (NCBI taxonomy): domain Eukaryota; kingdom Metazoa; phylum Chordata; class Amphibia; order Anura; family Pelobatidae; genus Pelobates; species Pelobates fuscus. The sequence continues at coordinate 48,024,468 of NC_086323.1, forward strand.
AAGGAGCTTGCTGCGAGACTTGGTAGGCCTAGAAAGTGATCTCTTCTGCTGGTAGTCTTATATTGCTTGCTGTTATCGGTCACCAGGAGGGCTCGGGAAGCTGCCCACCTGTATGTAAGACTTGCTCTTTGATTTGACTTGATGATGGGTTGCATGAACTTTCTCCGGCCCAAGGTAACTTTACTCAAATTGTTTTAGAAAGAGAGGGTAGTTGATTCAAACTTATATGGTGATTTCTCTTGCAATGTGGACATAAAGCAAATTTTATCAGTGAGCGTTTGGCATCTCAGGATTATGTCCCTAGAAGTACTAAATGATGCTTGAGGAGATGTAGAAATCCTGTAGACCCCATCAAATGTAATTTGCTTAGATTGTTTAGCAGGTAGCACAGAAGTGATAAGGTGTCTTATGTAATGTGGCAGCTCCTCTGGGAGGTAGTCCACATGATGTGATAGGGTGGTATGGGAAGCCTGTAATTTGTGTACAGATCCCCCAACACCATTAGTCCCTGTTTAATATCAAGAACACTTAGTTTCTGTACATTGGGTCCTCTTACAGTTGGCTAATGTCCTGCTTAGTAGCTGTAGTGTTATCTTACATCACCATTTATATTGTATATTTTGGTGTTGGAATGTTAGGGTCTTGGATTTATTTCTTCCTGTCATATTCTGTGAGGATCCACAGGTCTCAGAGTCTGATGGCATTGCAACCTTATGACGAGGCATTCCCAGGAATATTTGGCCGATATCTTGGGACTCTTATAGTGCAAAACTAACAATTGTACTAAAATTCACAGAAACCCTTACTGTTCTTATAAAACATTGATTATAGGAAAAGCTCAGCAAAGTAATACATAGATGGTTTAACCATAGGGCAACAAAAGGTGGTCGGCTAGGGTCCAAACACAAGACAGGGCCCAGGCATCATGAAGATATATGGTCAAACTTGGCCCTTATTTACCATTAGTATAATAGAAGTGAAGAGAGCCCCCAAACCCATAGTTTACCAAGGGATTAGTGGGATCTTAAAGCGGCTCTGTTACGGTAAACTTTCATTTCTTAAATCGATTCCTCTTCTCCACCCTCTTTTCTTGATTTCTGATCTTCTTGCAAGATAAAGTAGGGACTAGGCCTAACACATCTCAAGGAAAGCTCCACTTCCTTTGTCAAGTTCCATTTTCTCATAATACTCACCGGCCCAACGTGTCCCTCACCTGTATTCTTACTACTCCACCTCAGTACGTGTGCCCAATACAAGCTCCTTTTGCTGCTGGGAATGTGTGGACAATGTAGCATTGCTCCAGCAGTGGCATGCGCAGCAATTACATTGGGAATGTGAAGTATGGGCAGGTGGGGCAAACTGGTAACATCACTGCCAGAAACCTCATAATGGCATTGCTAAAATAATGCAATTTATTAAATTGCATTATTTTATAATACACTATTGTAAAGTGCATTAAAAAAAAAAGAATAGGTCACATTTGGCATTGAGTGACTTTACTTTCTGTAAAAATACCTCGAAATTAAAAAAATCATCAAATCATTCATCACTAAGCTTTTTGTCTGGCTGAGTGTCATTGGAATGTAGTTCAGAAACATAGTGCCAAATGAATCTTTGGCACTAGAGCTGAGCAATGCATTGTGGGAACCGTAGTTAGTAATCACTTTAACCTGTTTCTTATTGTTTGACAGGCTGCAGCTCCCATTCATCATCTGGACATCACAGTGACTCTGTAAGACCTGTACATAGCTCTGACACAAAGGATCCAGTTTGTGAAGGGAAAAGTGAAGCGACTTCTCATGCCCTGTGCTGCCATGCGCCAAATATCGCATGCAAAGTGAAGGAATATGCTCCTGTGGGCTTCACAGACAAGGTAAGATTTCTACTATATATGTTTATTGGCACTCAGTGCTATTAAAGTGGACCTGTTATCGTGTTAAACACATTTACATATAGCAACTTCATGTCAGACTGGGTAGCGGATAAAGAGATGTGCAAGTGGGGGTGGGGGCAGTTAGAGATCACAAAGGGACTTGATGGGGTGAGAGACACACAAAGGGGCTTTTGGGAGATAGAGACACACAAAGGGGCTGGGGATGAAAAAGATACACAAAGGGACTTGGGGGGAGAAACAAACAAAGGGGGTGGGGAAAAAAGACACACAAAAGGTCTGAGGGAAGTAAGAGGCACAAATGAGCTGGGGGGGAAGTAATATACACACAAAGGGGTAGATGGGGGAGTAAGACACACATGGTCTGGGGGAGATAAGAAACAATGAGGGAGTAAGACACAGGATAAAATAAACTAAAATGGGTGTAAGACACACAATGGGGCAAAACAATACCCTAAAGGGTGTTTAGGACACAAATGAGGGATATGATACACTAAAGGTGGGTTGGGAGACACACCAGTAAAGATACATTTGGGGTGGGTGGGTCAAAATGCATCTTTGTCTGTGTAGCCACAAATCATTGCACCAGCCCTACACTTGGTCAGGGCTGAATTTACACATCAGCTGCCTGTAGGCACAAAATTCTAAGGCACCCCAAACCCTCTCACCCCCAAATAAGCTTGAATAATGCCACTAGAATGCATGTATTAACTGAACAGTGCAGGCCTAAAAACATATATTCATATTTGAGAACTATGTATATATGTATGCATGTGCATATTTCCTCTCTGCTTGTAGTGTATTGTGTTTGACTCTGAATGTATGCAACTGTGTAAATGCATGCAGGTTAAATATAATGTTAGAAATGGTTAGGGCAAAGGGAGATTTAAGGTTTGGGAGAGGTAAATTTCAGAATTATATTACTTGGGGTGTTTAGAATATTAATATATTGAGAGGGGTTAAAGTTGTAGCATAAAGACTGTTTAAAGGAACACTATAGGCACCCAGACCACTTCAGCTTATTGAAGTGGTCTGGGTGCATTGACAAGGTCCCTTAGTTGGGTTTAAATGAACACTGTAGTGTTAGGAATACAAAGCTGTATTCCTGTATTCCCTTTAACCACTAGTCTACGGATGTGAAAATAATGCACACTTTGTGGCACAATAAAGGAAGGTTGAAACTCACCGTAATGTGAGCATGCATGCTGCTTTCTAATTTGGAATCATGCAACAGATTGAATATTTACATTTAAAAGCACACAACAAACCCTAGAAGGCCATAGAATGTTTTTTGTGTGTATGATGTTCTCTTACTTTATACTTCTTAGCAGGGGAGGGCTGGCAGCCTTAGGCCTGGGGGGCAAAGCCAGTCAAGTGGCCCATTGCACCAAGAGGAGAGTAAAAACACCTTTCCCATGTGATTGAAAGTATGTGTGTGTTGGGGGGGAGGGGGGGAAAGCAGTCACCTAAACAGACAATCAATGACAGGCACACACACTTACTGATTTGGCACACACTAAAAAACACACACTCACTGACAGGCACACGCACACACTCACTGACAGGCACACAGACACACACAGAAAGACACATTGTTACAGGCATACTGACTCAGACAGACAGACATACTGACACACACAGGCATACTGGCTGACACAGACAAATTGGCACACACACACAGATACATACTGGTACTCACACAGACACACACAGAAAGACACACTGTTACAGGCATACTGACTCAGACAGACAGACATACTGACACACACACACACACAGGCATACTGGCTGACGCACACACACAGAGACATACTTGCACACACATAGACAGACATACTTGCACACACATAGACAGACATACTTGCACACACATAGACAGACATACTTGCACACACATAGACAGACATACTGACACACACACAGACAGACATACTGGCACTCACATAGACAGACATACTGATGCGCACACACACAGACATACTGATGCGCACACACACAGACATACTGACATACTAACGCACACACAAACATACTGACATACTGACGCACACACACAGACATACTGACAGACACAGACATACTGACACACGCAGACATACTCACACACACAGACATACTCATACACACACACCCAAACTTTACACTTTTAAAACCAGTGGACAGGGGCTGAGTAAGGGGACAGGGCTGTAGTGTGGGACAGGGGGTGGTAGTGGAGGGTATAAGCTGTAATTGGGGGTTTAGGAAATGTACGGGGGGATAGGGGCTGAAACAAGTTGATGGCTACAATTTGGGAAAGGGGCTATGGTGTGGGTAATATGGGTTGCAATTGGAGGAGAGGAGCTGTAGTGGGGATGTTATGGGGCTGTGGTGGGGGGCATGGGGCTGAGGAAGGGGGCAGGAGCTGAGAGGGGGGAATGGAGCAGGGAAAGGGTGGGACAGGGGCTGACCAAGGGGACAGGGGCTGACCAAGGGGACAGGGGCTGACTAGGGGGACAGGGGCTGACTAGGGGGACAGGGGCTGAGGAGGGGGGGCAGGGGCTGAGATAGGAGCTGACTAAGGGGGACAGGGGCTGACGAAGGGGAGGTGGGGACAGGGGCTGAGGTGGGGACAGGGGCTGAGGTGGGGACAGGGGCTGACTAAGGCTGAGGTGGGAACAGGGGCTGAGGTGGGGACAGGGGCTGACGAAGGGGAGGTGGGGACAGGGGCTGACTAAGGCTGAGGTGGGAACAGGGGCTGAGGTGGGGACAGGGGCTGAGGAGAGGACAGGGGCTGAGGTGGGGACAGGGGCTGACTAAGGCTGAGGTGGGGACAGGGGCTGAGGTGGGGACAGGGGCTGAGGAGGGGACAGGGGCTGACGAAGGGGACAGGGGCTGAGGAGGGGGGACAGGGGCTGACTAAGGGGACAGGGGCTGACTAAGGGGACAGGGGCTGAGGAGGGGACAGGGGCTGAGGAGGGGACAGGGGCTGAGGAGGGGGGACAGGGGCTGTGGAGGGGGGACAGGGGCTGAGGAGGGGGCAGGGGCTGAGGAGGGGACAGGGGCTGAGGAGGGGACAGGGGCTGAGGAGGGGACAGGGGCTGAGGAGGGGGGACAGGGGCTGTGGAGGGGGGACAGGGGCTGTGGAGGGGGGACAGGGGCTGAGGAGGGGGGGCAGGGGCTGTGGAGGGGGGACAGGGGCTGAGGAGGGGGGACAGGGGCTGAGGAGGGGACAGGGGCTGAGGAGGGGGTACAGGGGCTGAGGAGGGGGGACAGGGGCTGAGGAGGGGGCAGGGGCTGAGGAGGGGACAGGAGCTGAGGAGGGGACAGGGGCTGAGGAGGGGACAGGGGCTGAGGAGGGGGGACAGGGGCTGAGGAGGGGGGACAAGGGCTGAGGAGGGGGGACAGGGGCTGAGGAGGGGGGGCAGGGGCTGAGGAGGGGGCAGGGACTGAGGAGGGGAATAAAAAAAACCACTAAAGTGTATTTCCCCCGTCCCTGAGTCTTACCTTAGGCCAGGGAGGGGTGGACAGCAGCCAACTGGAGCAACAACCAGCAGCAGCCAGTGAAGTCGTCCTCTCCTGATGATGTCAGGAGGAGGGGCCGTGACTTCCTCTGCTCTTCTCCCAGGCTCCCCAGCGGTCCTGTGAGAAGAGCAGTGGAAGTCAAGCCCCCTCCTCCTGACATCATCAGGAGAGGCCGGCCGACTCCACTGACTGCAGGCTGCAGGAAGAGAGGTAAGTTGAAAAATCTGACTCCTCAGCCAGAGGCAAGGGATTCAGATTTTTCCTTTTTTTGCTGGGTGTGGGCGGCCCTGGCCCCTGCTTCTTAGATTCACTTTAAAAAATATGGACATAAAAAGGGGCTGTTAAGGCAAGCAGTGACACTATGATGTCACTGCATTGTAAAGGCTGTCTCATTATTATACTACTGTATATCCGGCATTACATCAGGAATACGAGGGTTAGGGTTAAATGTTATATAGGTTAAAGAAATTCTTGCCTTTAACGTGTTGTGGACTGTAACACCTATAAATCTCAGCCAAACTTCTCAAATGACAGTTGACATTACCAATGGAATAGATCACGATGAAGATTTCAATTTCTTATTGCAGGTAACGGTCTCATGCGATGAGGGCTGGACGCTGACTGGGTGCAATGCATTTTCCCGCAACGCGAAGACCATGGGCGCCTACGCAGTTGACGACACCTGTGTTGTAATCAATCCAAAAGGTGGAAAAGGAGCTGCAGCAGTTGCGATCTGTTGTCAAAACAAACATATGGAGAACAATCATAATTCAAATTATAGGTGAATTGGCTCAAGACATTTTTGCTTCTGTTACATGTATTTTTTTTTTTTATTACTCATTCACAATCCCTGAACTATCTCAGGTAGAAGAATATTCTGTTTGCTTTCAAACCCAATTTATATTGCGTCCATATATACAGAATTCTGCATATATTGTTTATATATATATATATATGTTTTGTCTTGTTTCTTGTATTTTTAGTTACAAAATATTGGTGTAGCTTAAAAAATCCTCACGGCAGAACCCAAAAAGTTGCATTTTTACCATGTTACATTATTGTTTTATTACCCCCCGAGTTGTATGTGAGAATTGTGGAAAATAGACTGAGCCCTGTCTTTGACGTCATGGGTGCACTTCCCAGGACAAATATATACATGAATATGACCATATAGTATGAATACTGGAAGCCTATGTATGTCATATGCACTTGATGGTCAGACACTCGACTTGTTACAAGTCATTTGGTAAATAAGACCCAAGGACAATAAGATCTGACTACTCAATGTGAGTTAACATATAGTTAAGATATATAACATCATTTTTTGTATGGTTTTATTTTGTACCATAGATATATTTATTTGTGATTTATAGAAACATGTATTTGTACAACAGTCACATTTTCAGTAAAAGAAATACATCATGATGTGTATGTCGCACTGTGTGGTTCTTTCAATTGGGTAAAGGCATAAAGGCGAACATGTTTTGTTTGCATTGAAACATATGGAAATCCATTCAGTACACCTGTACAAATAATTTCTTAGTTATATAAATATATATCTTCAGTATAGTCGTGGCATGGCCATTTCAACCTGAATTTTATTATTAACTACAATTTGGTGTATATGGAATAAATCCCAATATATTAAACCCAATTCCTTGGCTCATCGTTACAAAAATACATATTCTTAGCACTTTGTATTATTCCCAATATAAACTTGGAACAATCCAAGCACCATAACAACTACAACCTGCTGTAGTGGTTCTGGTGCCCTCCCAGAGTAATTTTTCAAACTATTTAAACATTTAGGGGCTGGGGGGCACAAAGAGACACAGAGATGCTGGGGGGAGACAGAGACAATGTGCGAGGGGAAAGAGACACACAGAGGGGCTGGAAAGGAAAGAAAGATACAGACAAGAGGGGCTGCTAGCAAAATAGACATACAGAGGGCCTAGAGGGACAAAGACACCCAGAGGGGCTGTGGAGGAGACAAATACAAGACAAGGTTGGGGGGAAGAGACACACAAAGTGGCTGGGGGGAGATAGAGATACCCAGAGGGGATGGGGGAGCAAAGAGACACAGGAGAGCTGGGGAAAGGAGCAAAAGAGTCAGATATTGGCAGGGGGTCACCCAGAGAGGCTGGAACTAAGAGAGAGGCTGGGGGAGAAAGAGACAAGGTGATGTGTGGAAGAGAATGGGATAAAGAGACACACACAAGGGGTTGGGGGGAGAAAGAGACTTAGATGGGGTGAGGAAGGGAGAAAAAGATGCACAAAAGTGGATGGGAAAGGGAAAGAGACACACAAAGGAGCTGAGTGACGTAAGAGACACACAAAAGAGCTGTGGTCAAAAGAGAGACACAAATGGGCTGGGAGAGTGGGGGATAAGAGATACTAAAGGGGGTAAGACATTCAAAACAGAGCATAAGAAATACAAAAGGGGATCAAAAATACAAGAGGGGGATTAAGGGACACATAGGTGATGATGCAGTTTTTGTGGTTAACCGGGGCGGGGAAGAGGCAGCAAAATGTATCCTCGTCTGTGTATCCAAAAATCCATGCACTGGCCCTGCCCAGGCATACCATTCTTTGAATTTTGCTGTGGTTGAACAGAGTGGCTGGGCAGCAGCGTTTGCTTGTGCAGCAAGATCTGTAGTTGTCCACAGCAAGTTATTAGGCTGACTGGTGCACACAGTACAGGGAAGCAGCCTCCACAGGCAGCTCAGCCAAGCTACGGGTGTGATTGTGTAGTTGGATATGTATTTGAGAGGGGGTAGCTGTATGTGTCTGTATGTAATGGAGTAAGGCTTTATGTGTGTCTGTGTGTACTGGGAGTACTGAATTGTACATTGCATTTGTATTGCATTGTGCAGTGACATATCACCTAAGAGACTTTGTATGAGGACGTCCAGCATGTTGAAAAACTCCATATGAAAGCAATGATTCTGCTGTCACTCACTGTGCCTGCGCATTAGGTTCCAGGATCGTGCTGTCAGCTGAGGAGTCTGATCCATGCGCTAAGGGACATTGGCGCAATAATACGGTATTAGTATTAGTGTACGCCTGTCATCGTTCCCTTCGTTCCCCAAATAAATCAGACTAAAACACACAAATTATGATTTAACACAATATATATGTGATTTCAAATTACTAATGAGTTTATCTAATCAGGTAATACGAGTCTTTACCAGACAAAGGCAGAACTTATTATTTTTTTTTTTTTGTCTCAGCTGTCTCTGGGAAGTTTGTAGAGGTTGGCTTATTGTAAGGAGGAGTGAGCTCACTTGCCCTTCCCCGTTCCCCTTCACCTGCCAAAGCAACCCCAAGCAAGAATGCTGTGCCGGTGCTCTGCCTGTGGTGGTTACCCTACCATCACTTCCCAGGGTGCCCACACCCTCTGAAAGGATTTGGTAGTGTTCTGAACTATTGCTGTGAGCTAATCCATTTAATAATTATCTTTGATGTGCCATGTCACTTCTGTCATGTCGGGGGCAGTGGGTTCCAACCATTTTGCCGCCATGGCCCTCCTGGTCACTAGGGTGACCTTGCTCATTAGTTTGTTGTGTTTGTTTGAAGCATGCTTTTTAACCCTTTACATGGCTGGGGGGGGACCGGGAGGGGATTACTAGGACACTGTAGTGTTAGGAATACAGCTTTGTATTCTAGGCCCTCAACCAAAACAAACAGCTAAAGCTGCTTTCTTTGTTTGTTTATTACATATATTTTTTTAAATACAGGAGTTTCCCTTTAAGTGCCTTAGGCACCCAGCATGCATGATGTCATGTGACAAATAGCATGCATGATGTCATGTGATGTCATAGTTGCTGGGGTTATATAATCAGCCTGCAGGGGCTGACTAGCCAGATGCGTTAATAACATCTTCAGAAGAGGTCAACATCAGGAGGATGGCTACCCAAAGAAGGCGCCGACGCAGAAGAATCGCTAGGTATCGGAAGAAAGTACCAGGAAAAGGTATTGATTCACAACTACTTATCCCAACCAAGCCAATATATTTTAATTTTAATTTCTACAGAGGTGCTACTGCACTTCTCTAACAAAGTCATTTTAGTATTTAATAGTAGCAAGCAATAGATGGGAGAAAAATGTTTTTTTATCCTACATTTACAGATTTGCTAACCAGTAAACCAAATCTGAAATAATTATAGACTGCAGTTAAAGGGACACTATAAGCACCATAACAATTTTACCCTAAAGGAGCAGTTTTGCTGTATATATCATGCCCCACTTGGACTCACTGCTCAATTCTCTGCCATTTAGGAGTTATATAATTTTTTTTATGAAACCCTAGTTATACACTCCCATTAAAAAAAGAAGAAACACCATGAATTTTCTTTTATTAACTTCCCATATTGCACATTGTGTTTAATATTGAATTTTGTTATCACCTGCTCTGTTAATTGTATGCCAGAGCCAACAGCAGCCTCCTGTTTGTGATTAAAATTCAATTAACAGGGGAGCAGATAAAAACCTCTGAAGTAAATACATCATGTTGTAATAATTAACCTTTTTTAATGTAAGCTGTGTGAGTCACTCCCAGGGGATAAACAGAAAAAAGTAACTGCTAAATGTCAGAGAATAGAGCAGTGAGACCGGAGGGGCATGATCTATACACCAAAACTACTTCATTAAGCTAAAGTTTAGAATATTTCTTAAACAGACTGGTTATAAATTAGGTTACTGTCCCTTTAAATAGGTAAACTGTTAACTCCTTTATCTAATCTGTTGTCTTTTATATGTTCTGCAGGGAAACGTGTCCGCCATTACTACTATTACAGAGTACTTGGTTAGCTCGCTCCTGCCACGCTACAACTCATCAAGCAGAAGCTAAAATAAGAAATTAACAGAACAGTCTTGGATTAAGTACAAAAAATGACATGCTAACAAGAATGCTTCGATGTATGAAATCACTGTTGGAATAGCATGGTAAACACTCTGTAGGAACTGTGTAGAGTGCAATTAAATAAACTTGGAAAATTCACTTTGTAGTTTTGTTGCTTTTACTTTGATTTGCATAGGGGAGGGGGGGGCACGAGGGCTGAGATGAATACATCTATTACTAGAACTACAGTGTTCCTTTAAGTTGTCATGGTACCCAGAGTGTTCCTTTAAGTTGTCATGATACCCAGAGTGTTCCTTTAAGTTGTCATGATACCCAGAGTGTTCCTTTAAGTTGTCATGGTACCCAGAGTGTTCCTTTAAGTTGTCATGATACCCAGAGTGCTCCTTTAAGTTGTCATGATACCCAGAGTGTTCCTTTAAGTTGTCATGGTACCCATAGTGTTCCTTTAAGTTGTCATGGTACCTCCCTGTCAATTTCTTTCCCCTCCCTGTCAATTTCTTCCCCCTCCCTGTCAATGTCTTTCTCCCCCCTCCTCCCTGTCAATTTCTTTCTCCCCCCCTCCCGTCAATGTCTTTCTCCCCCCCTCCCGTCAATGTCTTTCTCCCCCCCGTCAATGTCTTTCTCCCCCCCCTGTCAATGTCTTTCTCCCCCCTGTCAATGTCTTTCTCCCCCCTCCCGTCAATGTCTTTCTCCCCCCCTCCCAATGTCTTTCTCCCCCATCAATGTCTTTCTCCCCCAATGTCTTTCTCCCCCCCTCAATGTCTTTCTCCCCCCCCCTGTCAATTTCTCCCCAACCCCACCTCTGTTGTAGCGTGGCCGAGCCCTGTATGGTCCGCGGGTACAGGGAGCTTTTGTTTCCTGTACCCGGCCGGACTAAAAGGAAGTGCACACTTAGTGTGCACTTCCTGTTAGTCCGGCCGGGTACAGGAGACAGATGCTCCCTGTACCCGCGGACCATACAGGGCTCGGCCACGCTACAGTGAGGGAGTGACAGGAGGGAGCGCTGAGCGCTTCCCTCCTGTCAGCCTCTCTCGTCATGCTGCGCCTGGGCGGTGCACCCTCATGGACGCACCAGCCCGGGCAAAGCTGCAGCCGCCTGACGCTCTCTACAGAGCGCTCAGGCGGCTGCAGCATGAGTGGGCCGGCGCTCCTGGCGGCGCCACTTCCCAAGGCACGCCCTAGGCGGCTGCCTAGTCCGTCTAACAGGTAGCGCCGGCCCTGACTGTCATAGGGTTCAGGGTTTTCTTCCCTTTATTGGAAATTAACGGGATCACAAATGTGTGAAAATGCTTTTTTCATTGTATATGTTTAACTCATTTATCATCACTCCATCCTTTTATACATTACCATCCTTCTTCCAATCTTGTTTAGGTCCATGCGGCAGTAATACTGCTTTCATTGTATATGTTAAAGGCATGCTCCAGAACCCTACAGAAATTTAGCTTGCTGGAATGCTTTATGCGTGAAGAGTGCGTCCAGTTTTTTGCATGTTACGAAAAGTACGAAAATAATACAAATGTGAACATTTTTACATTTACCTGGTTACACCATCCTGGCTTTCAATCATAAAACAGGTCATTTTACTTACTGGTTTGGTTAGCTCAGTGGAGCTAAACTCAAGAGGCAGTGATTCGTAGTCGTCAGCATTTGAAAAAAAGGGAATAAAAGGGAATCATGACATGTCACACATGTCATGTGTCCTTAACCCCTTAAGGACCAAACTTCTGGAATAACAGGAAATCATGACATGTCACACATGTCATGTGTCCTTAAGGGGTTAAGGGGTTAAAGGGTCTGGGATCTAATTTTGCCCGGAGGCCCCAAAGGCTCTCAGTCTGGCCCTGGGTATCACTGTACTCAGGAGATTTTGCTGAACACATATTGGGGTGTTCTTTGGCAGTAACCCTTAAAGGACCACTCTAGTGCCAGGAAAACATACTCGTTTTCCTGGCACTAGAGTGCCCTGAGGGTGCCCCCACCCTCAGGGACCCACTCCCGCCCGGCTCTGGAAAGGGGAAAGGGGTAAAAACTTACCTTTTTCCAGCGCTGGGCGGAGAGATCTCCTCCTGCTCTCCTCCTCCGATCCGCCTCTTCTCCTCCCCGTCGGCTGAATGCGCACGCGCGGCAAGAGCTGCGCGCGCATTCAGCCGGTCACATAGGAAAGCATTCTCAATGCTTTCCTATGGACGCTGGCGTGCTCTCACTGTGAAAATCACAGTGAGAAGCACGCAAGCGCCTCTAGCGGCTGTCAATGAGACAGCCACTAGAGGACATAGGGGGAAGGCTTAACCCATTCACAAACATAGCAGTTTCTCTGAAACTGCTATGTTTATGAAAAAATGGGTTAACCCTAGAAGGACCTGGCACCCAGACCACCTCATTAAGCTGAAGTGGTCTGGGTGCCTAGAGTGGTCCTTTAAAGTTCTCAGTACATGTATTCTTAAATTGCTATGTGTGTCAAAAAAATCACCAATAATTTTTTTTTTAGATTTGGCATAGATTTGTGGTAACATGGTTGTGATGTAGAATTACTAAAAAAACTTTATTAAACCTGTATTAAATTTCTCCATTAACTCCATTTAACTTCATTATATGACAGATTTTCCTAACAGCATTTAGAATATTAGACAGAGAATGTATTTTCTAGAAGAATATGACTAACACCAGAATTATCAAGTTCCTGTAATATGTAACAATGTATGCCATAGCTAGGTCACGAGAAAACTGCAATAATGAAATGTTCATTTACTAAAAAGCCTGAGAAACTAACCTTGAAGCTAAACGGTGCCAAGTACTCAAAATGGCTGGCTGCCAGATTCCCCCTCCCATCGAGTGAGCCTCGTGCTAATCAACAATGGCGCCTAAAATCTTATGTCCCATCCCTGTCAGAAATGACGACATCCCATGATGGGAGGATGCCCCACTAACCACTTAGTACTTGAGCCAATTACTAATATAGATGGGAGGGCATTTAACTTACCACTTAATACATAGACCAATTAATGATGTTTATTTGTTGTTATCTTGATATTCTATGATGATGTAATATTGCCTTTAAAAGGGTCTGCATACCCGCTTTTTAACCAGATGCCATTACATTTTCTGAAGTTATTTTAACCTGAACTGCATGTGTCAGTGTGAATTTACTTCTGCGTATACGCAATTTAATCATCTCAGATTTGGACAGGAACAGATAGTCATTCAAACATATTTGTTTGCTTAAAATAATCTATGTCAGTTGCATGAAAAACTAGTCAAAATACCCTAAGTTAAATACCTGAGGTTGTCTTCTTTTAACAAAATATATACATGTGAAGTGTTATTCAGGGATTCCTGACAGATATCAGTGTTACAATGTAACTTTCGTTAATTTTGAAAAAAAAAATGGTTTGGAAATAGTAAAGTGCTACTTGTACTTATTGCCCTATAACTTGCAAAAAGAACATGTTAACATTGGGTATTTCTAAACTCAGGTCAAAATTTAGAAACTATTTAGCAAGGGTGTTTTTGGGCAGTTGTAGATGCGTAACAGATTTTGGGGGTCAAAGTTAGAAAAAGTGTTTCTTTTATTTTTTCATCATATTTTAGAATTATTTTTCTAGTAAATTATATGATATGAAGAAAATAATGGTATCTTTAGAAAGATCATTTAATGTAGAGAAAAACGGTATAAAATATGTGTGGGTACAGTAAATGAGTAGGAGGAAAATTACAGCTAAACACAAACACCGCAGAAATGTAAAAAGAGCCCTGGTCCTTAACGGTAAGACAATTAAAAAGCGGTCTGGTCACTAAGGGGTTAAAGGATCTCCTGCTAATGTCTGTGTGCCAGGTACCACAGGACACATTTAGAGGTCTTGTGGAGTCCACGACTCGACAACAGCATGATAGGGACATACACAATATTAGGTAGGTGGTTTCATGTTGTGTCGGATCTGTGTGTGTATATATATATATATATATATATATATATAGTGGTAAAATGGTGCTCTATCTTCTTCAGAGAGGCATATGACATTTAACCAGAGGGGGAATATGTGTTGTATGCAACACAAATTAATGTTTAGGTATGGGCCCCTGGGGTGGAGCATTTGGAGAGTAGGGCAGGCCGGTGCTCCACTCTACTCTACAACTGAGAGAAATAAGGTCCAAGCCAGGGATTTGTATTGACTCCAACCCATTGCTCAGCTGCAGGCAGTGGTGTATTTTGGATGTGTGCTGCCCTAGGCACGACTAACTTTGGACACCCCCAAAATCTTAATTTGCCCCCCGAATTAATGTCAAAGCCATTTTTTTGACTGACAGACACATGGCATCATTGATACATGCACTGACATACACTCACTGACAGATACACAGTCATTGGCACACACATTCCGTCATTAGCACACACACTATTTAACCAACACACACTTTCACTGACAGACACACACTGACACACCCACTGACTGACAGGCACACACTCTCAGATACACATACAATGGCATACACACACTGACACACACTCACAGGCACACCCATTCTCACTGACAGACACACACTGACAGCTACACTCACTCACTCACAGTAAGGTGGACAGCCCCAGAACACGAGGCAAACAAGGCATTTGTCTGAGAGCTTAGGGTGGCATTTTTTGGCGCCCCCCCTGAAAGTGCCGCCCTAGGCAAATGCCTTGTTTGCCTTGTGGTAAATACATCCCTGGCTGCAGGTAATACGCTGCAGCAGTGGGAATAACCCCCTCCCTGCTAGGAAGGTAAAGAGAGATTTTTGTTTCTCCCTTGGAGGTTGGAAGCAGCAAGCTGACTTGGAGCACTGGGGTGCAGAAGGATAGCAGTCAAGGTGACTGAACACTGGAGCGCAGAGAGTTGCTAATAAACAAGGTTGGTGAAACCTGTATTTTGTTTAAATTTATTTCTCGCTAGAGAGGGAAATTGAATATTAGTAAGCGCTCTCCGGGCTTAAAAAGTTGCAATTTTTATTTAAAGTTGATTAAAAGTGCGACCAACGTTTCGGTCCCCGTTCGGGACCTTCTTCCTGTTGAAATTTGACCCTGAAGAAGGTCCCAAACGGGGACCGAAACATTGGTCGCACTTTTAATCAACTTTAAATAAAAATTGCAACTTTTTAAGCCCGGAGAGCAGCCTATTTCATTTGGATTTTTAGCTGTTTGGAGCTTTGGTCTGGCGCCCGGCATTGGCTTAAGATAAACGTGAGTGCTGGGGATTCCAAGTATTTTTTGTAATTAATTCATTATATATGTTCCTTTCATTTGGAACACTCATATATTGCTTTTATGTATTTTTGCATTTACCGGTCTTATGTATTTGTCTACATTTTATGAGACTTTATAAATATTGTTTTTACCCTAGTGGCAATGATTTGTATTTCATATATATGTATGTATCATTTTATGCAGGTACAAATACTGTTTTTATTAGTATAGAATATTATTGGTTTAAACACCTAAACGTATGATTGATAATTAGGCAATGTATATAAAGAAGAACTGAAGCACTAGACACTATTATGTCTCTGATGAAGTAGGGCCCATTCCCTACGAAACGCGTAAGACAGGCGTCCCAGCAACACACGGGATCAGACGCATGTACCAGCAGCACCACTAATCTCCACACGCAGGACCTGTTTGTAAAGTACCGCCACCGGAGGCATCTGTCCTGCACGTCCCCTGAAGTGAAGCTCCTGCTCGGGACGTGCTCACAGACAAAAGCCATCCTCACCGGCAGCTGTATATTGAATCATCACAATCCGTATCCATCCTTAACAATCCGAAGGTCCTTGCTGTTATTTTTCAATGCATCAGTCTGGTAATGCATTTCTGAATCTAGTGTGACCTGTATTTTTATTATATTTAACTTTTTCCAAGTTATTTTAATATATTCAATAAACTGGCATTTTTTTATATGAAGTGATCCAGTTTTATGCTTCAGTTTTCCAGCGATATATTGTTTCCATTTTTATTGCCTAAAGCTAACAGTTCCTTGAACTGTATAGCTTATTTGTTACTTCTATCTTTTACAAAGTATATTATTTGCAACAGGTATCATTTATCCCTCATGTTGTTTGGGATATAGACACCAGTTTCATACATATTTTTTGGTCATCCAGCAGAGAATTTGGTCTCTAATTTTTCCCTTTTTGTATTTTTTTATTTATTTATTTATATATCTATACATTTTTTTCTATTTATCACCCCCTATATAGCACTGCTTTGCATGTTTGCACATTCTTAACCCCTTGAGGACACATGACATGTGGGACATGTCATGATTCCCTTTTATTCCAGAAGTTTGGTCCTTAAGGGGTTAAAGGATATTTAAAGGTATAGCAGCATTCTCTTTGTATTTTTGCACATTTAAAGGGATATCCCGTTTATTTGAGATCTCCACTCATAGCACCTTTATTCACATTTTTGCACATTTATAGGGATACTTTGTCTATTCCAGATTTAAAGGCATAGTACCATATATTTATATTTTTATATTTTTTCTCTATTTAGTAGTATTTTAGCCATTAGTCACCGAGCCAGCTCCTGGTATTCCCACTCTTCTAGAGAGTTCTTTTCCATTGTTCTATATAGGTTTTTAGTGAATCCCTATCATTACCAGTTTTCGAGCAGCTTAGTGCTAGTCCGTCCCCCTCTCTCCTGTGTGGTACATTAGGTACACCAGAACCGTTCTACTCATATAAGACTTTGTTCGTGCCCTTTCTCTATTCTGTTCGGGAACCAAACAGGCACACGAACCATGGACCACCCGGCAGCTTGTTAAGCTAATTGACAGTTTGTAACATGTTCGACCGCAGTGTTCTTATTGTTCTGCTGGGTGGCGGCCATCTTGTTCGCATGAACACAGGCAGCAGTGTTTGGTCGTCAAGTTCATGGAACTGAAATCGGACACAGAAACTCCCGAACACCACTGGACTTCCAGCATCGCCTGCGTTCGGTTCTACACACTTAGAAGGCCAACGAACAAGGTGAACAAGCTCCAGGGTAAGACTATTGACTATGTTCAGTAGTTTGTTCGTTTTTAAACTACCGAACTAGACCGACCGCTAGCCATAATTTCATGGAACTGTTTTGGGCATAGGACCATGTGCACGGTCAAATAATTGACTTCCATGAAAATTCCAAACCCCTGAAGCGATCTGGGCGATTTTTGGATATGTTGGACACCCAGATCGGGGCTATAAGGGTATGGTGGGGGTTTGTGTATTTCATGTAACTTTGGTGGGGGTTCATGTATTTTATGTGTATTTTGGGATGTTTTATAAATTGTATGTTTTTCTGTACCTTGAAATAATTGAGTTTTGTACAGTTCCTGACTCCATTATCTCCCAGGCATAGGGGAGAGATTATCCTGTTTTGTGTGGGAATGTCATGGGCATGTTTGACTGTGTCCATAAATGTATAAAAACAGGCCATCTGGACAGATTAAAGCATTCCAGCTTGTACTCCCAGAACTGTGTCGTATAGTTACTGGGAGGGGGAAGGGCTAAGCACTACTTGTTCCAGTGTGGAGGATTCAACGGGTAAAGTCCTTGTAAGGACTAGAGTTCCCAGGTCTGAGTGTCATCCAGTGCCTTGGAGTGGATAGAGTGAGTTCCCCCATTCAGCTACAGGACGGAGTGGTTCCAGGACCCCAGTCAAGTCACGACGACTGGGGGCAGGAGTGCGGAGGCTTGTCCCCTATTCCTGCTAGGAAGCGGTCCTTGGCGGAGGTACCCAGACAGGGTACAGGCAGCTCTGTTACAGTAGTGACAGCAGTGGGATGGCTACCTAGCCTTGGGGGAACATCCAGAACATCCCTGGGACTCCTGCACATCTTCTAGAGCGGAACAAGCATGGCGCCCAGCTTACACTGAGGCAGAGTTTTACAATATGCTGAAGAGGATGTTGGCTTTCCATGGACCCAATCCCTCTGAGAAAAGCATACAGCACACAAGGAATATAGTGGCGAGGCACCTGCAGCATGAAGCAGAGCTGGCGAGCGAGTTAGCACGTTGGGAGAGACCTCAGCAGCAGTGTGCAGTCCAGGGAGAGAAGCGTGTCACCCTTCCTCCCCATCGGCAGAGTGTGTTACAGGGAGTGGAGACAACCGGTCTCCCTCTCCAGCGGCAGCATGCAAACCCAGCGGAAGAGCTGTCATCAGGGCAGAGCGCAGCTGGCCTTTGCCCTACCTGTCCCGTTCCGGAACCTGCCTCCCCACCAGCTCCAGCAGTCAGAAACCTAATAGACTGATTTTGGGAGGACATCAAGTTGCCAGGTGTAGTGGATGGAACTGCTGTCTCCACTGACACCTTCCCAGCAGAAAAGCTGTCATCAGGGCAAAGCACAGCTGGCCTTTGCCCTCCCCTTTTCCTTCTTCCTGAGTCTGACCACGAACAGGCTAACCCAGCTGAAGCGCTGGCTATGGGGCAGAGCACCGCTGGTCTCTGTCCACCAAGCACGGATGGCTCCATAAGGGAGTTCCAGGGAACGTAGACAACCGGTCTTGTCAGAGTTACAGGGAGAGGAGATAGTTGATCCCACTACCCAGCACCAGGTAGCGTTACAGGGAGTGGAGACAACCGGTGCCACTCCCCAGCGACAGTATGGTTTAATGGGAGAAGAGACAACCGTTCCCTCTTCCCAACAGCAGGAGTTACCCCCTAGAGTGGGGAATTGCGCCCCCGTCCCCATCGTCCAGGGAGGGAGGGAGGAACTTGGTTATTTCCCAGCAGAACCCAGGATTTACCAATGTGAACTTGTGGCAGGAGGCCTTCTGGACAACTGCACCTTTTGGGAAAGGTCACCAGACTAACATATACCCAGACAGATTGGAGGTCTGGCGTCTGGATAGTCTCCCCGGGAGGGGGGAGATATGTGACAAACTCTCCTTTCCACGAGTTTGCTACGTGTACCTGGAGGAGCCTGCTTGCCAGCCTTCTGCCCACAGCCTTCTGCCTTGAAATATGCCCTGTAAAGGTCTCAGTTCATGTATTTGGACTATATGGTTCTACCCCCAACCCCTATCTGTTTCTTTGCCACCCATCCTGTGCCTACTCTCCTTCTAGTTCTTCTCCCCAGTCTGACAGACTCTGTGTGAGTATTTCCTGTCAGACCACGTGGAGCAAGCATGTCTAACTCAAAGGCTAACATGGGACAAATAAACCAGGTTTATGTGGGCTGCACAAAAAAAAAAAAAAACCTTAAATTTTCATAAAACAACATTGTTGTTTCATAACTGCTGACCCCCAACATATATATGAGCCTGGATGGAGCCTTATTGGGCTGTTGGTCTTGAACGTGGTGGTGGTGACTGATAACCCCACTCCCCCCTCCCCCCCCCGGCACATTTACAATCTGCTGCCCACCCATCCAATTTCTACAAAACCCCCCGCACACCCCTCTACTAAACCCCAGCACCCCTGTAAAAGCCCCTCTGTACAAAACCCCAGCCCCAACATAAGGAAAAGTAGTCCCTATTTTTCCTTATGTAATACGTTGCAAATAAATGCCATTTAAATAACGGGACTGTCAAGGGGGGCTTTTGGACATACCATTGGGAGAAAATAAAATGACAGAGCCACTTTAATGTAGTGGTGAGTAGTGTATATAGATACTGCCCATTTAATTGGACAATGTAAAACACTGGTGTTTATGAGAGAGCAATATTTACATTTGGCTGAGCCCACACTTCTAGAGGCTGTCTGATAGTAGCTTGAGGCCCTTCTTCCTAAAAAGACCCTCGAAAATCAAAGGACGTCTCATTTGGCCTCACCGCTTAAAGCATGACGTCAGATGCAACTAATTCCTCTCATAGAGAAGCATTGGGTTCAGCTCTTCCATATGAATATCACTGGAATCGCAGAGTGCTGCAGTTGCCAATAGAAATATAGGATTTTAATCATATCCGTATTGGACAATAAAAAAAAAACAAAAAAAAAAAACACTCCATCTGGGATTCGAACCCAGGTCTCGACTGTTTCCAGCCTTACGTACTAACCGCTATACTAATGGAGCTTTGTTAAGACTCTTGACCAAAATTCTCCCTTTTCTCAAAATGTAACTGCATCATCAGCTTAAAGCCACAAAACCAGTTTGACGTCTTTTGTAGCTCATTTAGTCAGCAAACCCTCCTATCTCTGTCAGCATCACAGGGTGGAGCTCCAATCTCAGCTAACCTCTAGCAATCCAGGTGATATTACTTACATTTCCCATTGTATTCAATCACACAATCTATTAACAATTTAGGCAAATGCAGTCCACAATAACAGGGCTGACAGACATTAGCCATTACTGCACGGTAAGACTACAATTTATTACCTCAGTAGCTTATCCCACTGCTTCTAAGCTGCTTTATGAGTAATACCAGTAGAAATTAATTAAATACAGTCACAGAGAGATAATAATGAAAGAAGATATGCTAAGTAAACAGATACGCTCGCATAACATAAACCACAGCCACTACATCTGGGATTCAAAGCCAGGTCTTGACCATAATCAGTCCTATGTAACTAATAGAGCCTCACTAAGTTATACATTTAATATTCCCTCTTTTCTCCAAAAGTAGCTGCTCCCTCAGATTAAAACCATAGAACAAATTTGACCTACTTTAACTGGATAAAGAGTATGCCGCTACCACAGTATATAAAAATTAGACAACATAGCAGATTAATTGGGTTACTCACCTAACTATACATTGAATATTCCATAGTTTTTTGGTGCTGTTCAATCCGTACTGTGGGAATCCTATCCTGACAACCAAGATATTGTTTTATTTTATTGCTGCAATACCTGTTTCTCGCCTCTAGTGTCCTCCCTAGCCACTAGTCAATCCTCAGTTGCTCTCACCTGCTTCATATGATTTTCCAAGTCTGCTATAAAAGGCCACACCCAACTCTTCTCATGGCCTTTACATTGAAGTCAGTGTTCTGCCTGAAACCATCCCGATTCTCTATGGAGACTCCGTGTGTCCCGACGCCGGAATCCTCCTGAAACTCTTATCTTCAACTACTGAAACCATCCTGTATCCTGGCTCCTGAAAACATCCCGATCCTCTATGGAGACTCCGTGTGTCCCATCGCCGGAATCCTCCTAAAACTCTTATCTTCAACTTCTGCAACTCTGCAAAATCCTGTAAGCAACCTGTACCATATTATACCGTAACCTACTTACCTGTCTCAATTGCTGCAACACTGCATTATCTTGTAAGCAACCCTGTATTTCATTATACTGGAATCTACTTACCTGTCTCAACTGCTGCAACAATGCATAATCCTGTAAGCAACTTGTACTATATTACACTGAAAGTACTTACCAGCTTTAACCATTTCAACCCTGTATCATCCTGAACCTGGCTGCAGTGTGACATTCCACAGATTAATCTACTTGGAAATACCGTCAAACCTACTTGTATATAAAATACTTTATTCATTTTCTTCAAGATAACCTGTTTGTGGCATATTGCCTTTTATTCTGTTTTAACTCTCAAGTATCCTTTTTGTGGCAGATTGCCTTAATTCTTTCTATCATGTAAATTGTTATGTCTAAAAAGACAAAGATCCTGTCAACCAATAACCCTGGCAATTGTCTCCACTCTGATCCTGCTCAGGAACATCATGACACATACCTTTTTATCTCTAATATATTCCAAATCACATAAATAACGCACCCAGACTACTCTTAAGGAGCCACATGCAAAGAAAACCCTTAGTTGTGAAAATTTATTGAGGGTGATAATAATGGCATATTTATTTTCATACATAATAAGGACCAAAAAAGTTTTCAAATCATGGTCCCTACCCTTATACCACTCTAAAGAATTAAAAAACACAATACATACAATAGGTGGATCACACGTTCTGATGTATCTAAAAGAGACAAAATAATATAGTGCAATATAGGCAGTACATAAAATTGCATAAATATTCTGGGAGTCAAGTACTCACAAGCCTGAAACCAAATAATAACATATGGATCTCATGGGTAGTGCAGATGGACTCTTAGTAGGAGATATACCAGATATACATTTTGTAGTCTTTTAGGGTTTCTGGAGTAAAGCTGAGCTGCACAGGCAATTTTCCATGAAAGGTTCTTTATTCATTAAGGTACAAATTGACAAAAAGTGCACTATGTGCAATAAAATCAATTATAAATGGATGTATAAAACAAAAGTTCCAATAAGACTACATTAGTCCAATAAAAGTCCTGCCTGATGGCTGGTATATCCGAAATGCGTTTTGCTCTGTGGTAGGGGCTTCCTAAGTCGGTTTGTGGTGTGGAGGGGCTCCTTGGCGTCCTTTTCAATCGTCTTATGCAGGTACTTCTGGGTTCGACTGTCTGCACTTTGGAACGCATTATGCTTT
This sequence comes from Pelobates fuscus, assembly GCF_036172605.1. NCBI lineage: Eukaryota > Metazoa > Chordata > Amphibia > Anura > Pelobatidae > Pelobates > Pelobates fuscus. Next base: position 48,047,087 of record NC_086323.1, read on the forward strand.
CCAATTCAGACGCCGTGCGCTCTTTTTCCAGGTTGCGTCACCTGTGCCAATTTGGGCGCATGGTTGACATCCCTGGAACGCATGTCGTGTGACGCGTGCGTTCCACTCGAGGAATTATCTATTTTCTCTGGGATCTCGATTTGCGATCTTAATCTAGTGATGTGTCTGAATTGGCGTTTAGTAACAATAAGTGCAAATTGGCATTGAGCAGTGTATATTAGAACTAACCATACCTTTTTATATAAATGAGATCTAGTATATAATTGATAAAAGTACTGTTCCTAAATGGAGGTGAACAATATACACTTATTATAAAATAAAAAATGCATATAGTATAAACTGGGGTGTTTATTCTTAAATGCAGTAGTTTGCTATCATACTCAAAATGCAAATAATAAATAAATAGAGGTTGCAAATGTATCTATAGTGGGAAAGTCTAAGAACACTATATAAAAAAATTCCACTCAACTAAAAATAGAAGTGGACTGGTCAATATAGGCGTAAAATTGAGCGATATAGGAACATTCCATAATATATCTATGATTACATAAACCATAGTGCTGTGAATATGGTAACATCTCATTGTTGGTAATATGGTATATCTTCTTTTTTTTTTTAATTCTTTATTTATTCCAGTACACGATGATGTAGATTATTTTAAAAATAAACAAATATGTTCAAATGTCTATCTGTTCCTGTCCAAATCTGAGATGATTAAATTGCGTATACGCAGAAGTAAATTCACACTGACACACGGAGTTCAGGTTAAAAGCACTTCGAGAAAATTTAATGGCATCTGCTTAAAAGCGGGCTCGCAGACCCTTATAAGAGCAAAATTACATCATCATTGAATATCAAGATAACAACAAATAAACATCATTAATTGGATTAGGTGTTAAGTGGCTATGTCAATGTCCACCCATCAATATTATTAATTGGCTCAAGTACTAAGTGGCTGTCTAGGTGTCCTCCCACCGGGAGGTGGCGTCATTTTGGACACGGGTGTGGACAGATGGCTCAAGCGCCATCTTACCCAGCACGAGGCTTACTCGGTGGCAAGGGGGGCTTGGGCGTCATTTTGGGTAGTTAGTGATGTCAGACTCGGGGTCAGGTTCAGGGTCTTTTTTATGAAAGAACATTTCATTAGAGCGGTTTCTCATGGCCTAGCTATAGTATACTTTGTTTCATATTACAGGAACTTGATAATTCCGGTGTTAGTCATGTCCTTCTAGAAAATACATTCTCTATTCAATATTCTAAATGCTGTTAGGAAATCTGTCATGTAATGAAGTTAAAATGGAGTTAGTACAAAAATTCAATACAGGATCAATAAAGGTTTTTAATAATTCTACATCACACGACATCACAAGCAGTTCACATACAGCAGCTTAGTATTTTGAATAAACAAGCATGTATACTGTGATAATAACACGTTACATTAGCAAATTGAGTTAACAGTCCGGTTCACCCAAATCCCGTAACCAGAGAGACCGCTAAGTGCCAGTATGTCTCCGATTCTCGAAGTATGCCGCAGCTCCATGTAAGCTTGGATATCCCGCCTGGGTTTTAATGGTATATAAAACAGTAAACAGATAACATATGATAAGTGATGACCGCGCTTATGTTACAAAAAGAATAATAGGATAATACGGCTGTGCGTAGTACTAGAGCATATCACTTTCCCACTATTCTATCGTATCCCATTTGTATTTCCAACATGTGCGATTGGGCCCAAAAATAAGGATTTAAGAATTGAAAGAGAAAGAAAGAATAGAGGAGGTGCCCCGAAAGTCCGAGGTCTTAGAGAAGGGCTAGGGGGGGGGGTGAGTCCGAGGAATATTGCCCAATGAAAGGGTGACTTGAATAGTTTGCTATTCTGTCGTCGCTTTCCCTCACAGGAGTCTGTATCAACTCTCCCCGTGGCCAGTTCGAGTTAATATAGTGCACCGCCTTTCTTAAATGAGTAATATGGTATATCTTCTAAGCAATGTGTCAAATATAAATCTCAACACCTTAATGGGCTAGATAAAATAGAAAGAAATTAGATAAAATGAAAATAAATATGTATATGTGTGTGATGGGTAAGTATATGTCTAATGTAATGGTTAAAAGAAATGGCAAATCTCAAAGTCTCAGTTTAAGCCATGAGGCATAAGGGTATTGAAGTTATAAATTAATCTAATTTCCTCTGTTCCTATTTTAATTTATTTAATTTCTACTGGTATTACTCACAAAGCAGCTTGGGAGCAGTGAGATAAGCTACTCACTGAGGTAATAAATTGTAGTCTTACCGTGCAGTAATGGCTAATGTTTGTCAGCCCTGTTATTGTGGACTGCATTTGCCTAAATTGTTAATAAATTGTGTGGTTGAATACAATGGGAAATGTAGTCCATATCACCTGGATTGCTGGAGGTTAGCTGAGATTGGAGCTCCACCCTGTGATGCTGACAGAGATAGGAGGGTTTGCAGACTAAATGAGCCACAAAAGATGTCAAACTAGTTTTGTGGCTTTAAGCTGATGATGCAGTTAAATTTTAAGAAAAGACAGGATTTTGGTCAAGCAGTATAACAAGGCTCCATTAGTATAGCGGTTAGTACGTAAGGCTGGAAACAGTCGAGACCTGGGTTCGAATCCCAGATGGAGTGTTTTGTTTTTTTGGTTTTTATTGTCCAATACGGATAGGATTAAAATCCTATTATTATATTGGCAACTGCAGCACTCTGCCATTACAGTGCTTTTCATAGGGAAGAGCTGAACCCAATGCTTCTCTATGAGAGGAATTTGCTGCATCTGATGTCATCATGCTTCAAGCGATGAGGCCAAATGAGAAGACCTTTGATTTTCAGGTGCTGGGGGAGAAAAACACACAGATGGCTGGGAAGGGGAGAACGAGACACACAAAAGGGGCTGGAGGAAGAAAGAGTCATAATATAAGTGTCTCCCCACAAGCCTCTGTTTTGCCCCTTCCCTAGTCATTTGTCCATTTTGCCCCTTCCCTGGGCCCTCTGTGTTGTCCTCCTAGCTCCTGTCTTTTTCTGCCCCTTCCCCAGCCCCTCTGTGTCTCTTTTACCCCCAGCCCCTTGTTTGTGTTTCTTTCTCCCCTTTACAGCCATTCAGGGCCGGAATAACATAGGGGCTGATGGAGCTGCAGCTCCAGGCCCATGGAATAGACCCATTTAAAAAAAAAGAAAAAATGTATTTTTTCTTTTTTTTTTTACACAATACTCTTAGGTCTGCCATCTGACTGGTATTTCACCAGGACAGACGGTATTTGAGGCTGCCTGGCCATGCCGGTATGGCAGTAATACCGGAAATACAAATGCAGATATTTTTATCAGTATAAAGATTACTCTGCAATACCAGCACCAGCCAGTAGGGGTCCCTGTGTGTGGAGAGAGGCAGGGATAGGAAGTTACAGCATATCCCTCCCTGCCTCTCTCTACTCCCTAATCTGCGGGGGGAGCAGCTACAGAGCACAGAGACTCTAGACAGCAGCTCCCAGCCTGCAGAGACAGCCTACAGCTCAGGGAAGTGAGGGATGAGGGGAAAGGCAGCAGGGAGACATTGGGACATTGAGACACTAAGGGACACATGGGGACACTGAGACACTAAGGGACACTGGGAAACATGGGGACACTGTGAGACATGGGGATGCTGAGACACATGGGGATGCTGTGAGACATAGGGACATAGGGATACACATTGGGATGCGGATACACTAGGGACACCGTGTCCCCATGTCTCCCAGCCAGTGTCCCTATTGTCTCTGTGTCTCCATGGCTCCCAGTGTCCCCTAGTCTCCCAGTGTCTGTGTCCCTAGTGTCTCAGTGTCCCCATGTCTCCCAGTGTCACTAAATGTCTGCGTCCCCATGTCTCCCAGTATCTACATGTCCCCCAGCCAGTGTCCCTAGTGTCTCAGTGTCCCCATGTCTCCCAGTGTCCCTATGTCTCCCAGCCAGTGTCCCTAGTGTCTGTGTCCCCGTGTCTCTCAGTGTCTCTAGTGTCCCCATGTCCCCCAGTGTCCCCAAATGTCTGTGTCCCCATGCCTCCCAGCCAGTGTCCCTAGTGTCTCAGTATCCCCATGTCTCCCAGTGTCCCCCAGTCTCCCAGTGTCCCCCAGTCTCCCAGTGTCTGTGTTATTGTTAGGAGCAGGTTTGAAGGTAAATCTGGAGCCAGGAACTGAAGTCTCTTTTGTATTTCTTCCTTTGTTAACGTCTCTCGTCTCCTGCTTTTCCTGGAAGGTAAGACAGTCTCAGCCTTTTTCTCAGGTGATATGCAGGAGCTTGATTGCAGTAAGAAAGAAACAGTTTTGCATAGTTCCAAGAGACTCTCAGTAATGATTGTTAGAACATTGGTTAACCCTGTAGTCTCCGGTTTAAGGCCTTTACATTGAAGGCCTTTTACAATGTTCTTATTGAAAGACTTCATATCCTGGCTCCTGTGAACCTGCTTCAGACTTACCTTCAAACCTGCTCCTAACAATAACCTGCTCCACCCTTACCTATACTTCAAACCAGCCTGACTCTGTAACCAGCCTTCCACTGTTACCAGCCTGCCTTTGTTACCTGGAAATTACAGACATTCATTATTATGTGCAAGTAACCTGTGGCATATTGCCTAAAGTCTGTTTTCATTCAAGCTTCATAATATGTCTAAAAACACTAATAAAGTACCTGAAGTCAACCCATAAGTCTCCTATCTGACCTGCACAAGATCATGACAATATCTCCCAGCTTCTGTGTCCCCATGCCTCTTTGTCCCTAGTGTCTGTGTCCCTATTTCTCCCAGTGTCCCCAAATGTCTGTGTCCCCATGTCTCCCAGTGTCCCCATATCTGTATCCACAAGTGTCCCCTAGTGTCTCAGTACCCCCATGTCTCCCAGTGTCCCCAAGTGTCTCAGTGTCCCTGGGTCTCTCAGTGTCCCCATGTCTCACTGTGACACAGGACACACTGAGACATGGGGATAATGGGAGAAATGGGGACACTGAGACACTGGGAGACTAGGGGACTGGGCGACATTGACACTGTGATACATAGGGACACTGATGCCAGGCTGGCCTTCCAATGTTTTGGACAGACATGCCCCCTTTTTGGGCATGTTCGCCCCTTTTTGCAGTTTTGGTCACGTAATTCACATCAGTTGCCCACCCTTTTACCCTGCCCATTGACTTCCTGCTTCACTGGACACTGCTGTTAAGGGCATGGATTCACTTGATAGATGAAAGCATATTAGAAAGAGATTAACATATAGTGTGTGTTTTCTCATAGATGCACCCTATGAGTTTCCCTCCAATACCATCTCCATCAGATACACAACGCTTGAGAGGTATGACTGTTATAATGTTTTTGGTCGATAAGATTCTGTTATTAGGCCCCATCATAATTGTCAGCACCAGGCCCACTGGGCTCTTAATATGGCCCTGGCTACAAGGGAGGGGAGGGGAGAAGCTGTGCTGCAGGCGCCTGAGGCTATTAACAGAGCGCTCAAGCGGCTGCAGCATTTAAAGGGCCGGCCCTGCAGCGGCCGGTCTTAAAATTATTTAGGGCGGCCTGGGGGTCAATTGCCTCCCTGCCCCCCGGCCCAGCCCGCCCCTACTACAGTTATATTTATTTTTGTATTTTGTCAGAGAAAGACACCGCCTTAAGGACAGAGGCAATGGTACACGTTTTGATCAAAACAAAACGTAAACAAAACCTGGAATTTGCGCTACATGTTTTTCAACCATAATTCAGCTCTTTCATATTAAGAGCACCCACACTTATTATATATCATTTTGTTTAGGAGAAACAGTGCTTTTATTTTATATCACATTTTTATATATGAACCATAATTGAATGTGAATAAAATCTAAAAAAGTGTGAGAAGAAACATTAAGAAATGCTATTATTTTTCAAGTTCTGCATGACATTTTACCCGTGAATGTCATAATACTGTTAGATGTTACTAAGATAAAATACACATAATACAGCAATGTCTTAGGAGTACAACCATACCCTCCATGTAGAGGTTGTATGGGTTTTGGAAACTTACAGGGGTCCAATAAAGGGCTTTCCCCTTTTCCATTTTTGCACATTAAAATTTGCCAGATTGGTTTGCTGGGCCTATGTTGCCTTTGAGACCGCATGGTAGTCCAGGAATGAAAATTAACCCCATCATGGCATACTATTTGTAAAAGAAGACAACCCAGGGCATTCAAAATGGGGTATGTCTAGTCTTTTTTAGTAGCCACTTAGTCACAAACCCTGGCCAAAGTTAGGGGTCAGATTATTATTTTTTTGCATTTTTTACACAAACACTGCACTTTTACTGGTAATTTCATTGTGGTGATAAGTTTTACTGTTTTGAAACACTCATATTTGTGTTCAGCAAAGTCTCGCAAGTACAACAGTACCCCCCCCCCCCATGTACAGGTTTTCCGGTGTTTCGGAAAGTTACAGAGTTAAACAAGGGACTTGCATAATAAGTTCTCTGGTCTTGCTGACTGGGTTTTAAATAAAATTACTTAATTATGTATAAAAATTACATAAATATACAAACAGAAGTTAAGGTAACACTATACGGTCAGGAACACAAATATGTATTCCTGACCCTATAGTGTTAAAACTACGATCTAGCCCCCCATGCCTCGCTAAATATAGTAAAATCTTACTTGTATTCAAGTCTGAAGCTGCTGACTCTGCCCCTGAACTGCCTCTGTCTGTTGACATCATCAGAAGTGGTGGTCTGAGCCAATCACAATGCTTCCCCATAGGATTGGCTGAGACTGTCAAGAAGGCAGATCAGGGGCAGAGCCAGCACAGGTCAAACACAGTCCTGGCCAATCAACATCTCATGCGATGCCCGATCACCATCACACAGCACAGAGTTCACTCAGGGATCTGGGGGTCACACCTGCACTGGGTAAGTGATTATTTTATAAAAATCTATGCCCTATATATACAATTTATTTTCTTGTATTCACATCTTCACAAAGACCTCTTGGGTCGAAACGTTGATCACTTTGAACCATATATAAAATTTATTGAACAAATCCTCTGGAGTGCTCTCTTCATCATCTTGCGCATATATATAGAAGGCGTATGCCTGAAGTTGTGGGAGGGATTTTAAGCATATTTAAACCCAGCAAACCCCTTACTTACCTGTCTTCGACGATTTCGGAAATTCCCTTTTCGCTTCCGGTGCACGCAGATGACGTCAGATTTCCGCGACGCGCCTAAACCGACGGTCAGCAACTTCACGCGGGAATTCGTGAGTTTAAACAAACAAACGGGCTAGTTTCCACAAAAATTGTAAGTCAAACAATTTCGTTAATTCGGTTAAATCATACGATTACGCATACGTTTAAATTCATTAGTTTTAGTCATTTATCTATCACTTCGTCCAGACTATTTCACCTAGAATGGCCGTTCCGCTACACTTATTGTCACGGTCCGTGGGGATACAAGGTACAATATATATATACCCCACAGCTGGGAGACAGAGTCTAATTCTCAGCCCTGGCTGAGGCTATTGGCTGTTGCACTCTCCATTTACAAGATTACTGGTAAAAGCCCGCTGCGTACTCCAATTCCCATGATGCACAGCCAGCCAGCATTGTGGAATGAATGGTATAAAGAGCTAAAGTGCCAATTCCTATTTCTCACTGCTCTGATCAGTATGTCTGAATGCCTGTGTAGAATCAATCCTATCAGGCTCATTGGATACACTTGCTATAACTGCAGTGTTATGGCAGGACGTGAGTATAGATATTTTAGGCTAGGTCTCATTCGTTACCGCTGTTCACGTACCTGGTTTTATGCATTACATGATAGGTACAACAAGCACTCGTACATGGTTATTCGTCAAGTACACTTTTCATTATTTCTTAAAGCTTCATTAATGTTCAGTCTATTTCATTGTATGCTTGTTTACGATGTTTCCGTCCAAAAAAAAAAGTATCACAATCCTTGGTGTCTTGTAACCATGTCATTACGGCAGTTTGAGAAATCATTGTTTATACCGTTCGTTTGAAACTCTGTTACTAAGGTCAGTTCGTAAGTTAAACTACATTCGAAATGTATTTGTTAGTTTCTATTCACATACTCTATTACCGATGTCCTTCGTATGGAGAAGTACATGAATAGCTTGCGTTTCATGATTACATTAATGCTGCTCACGCCAAATTCTTACAAAAGCGAGGGAATGTTCCGTTGGTATAATTCATTTCTCTCCTTTCATTTTAGGAATCAAGTTCGTATATCTCATTATACCGAATGTCATGCTTATACTCAATATAGATAGATAACCTTATTATGTCTATTTTAAACACACTTACTTTCAAGATGCTTTTACAAAAAGGTGTTTTATTTGTGGTTATATTGTTTTGATGTCCTTTTGTTTGTTTCATGTGTATATATACATTTTAGATAGGGAATAAGTCACCATGCTCTCAAGGTCCGAATATGTTTGAAAAAGTAAATTATATCATTGCCTGATTACCTTGCCTTGTACACCTGCGCAGACAAGCACATATGTTATTAGACAAGTGCATTTAAGTTCACACTGCGGTTATGGAGAACAAGCCTCGGCAAAGGCAAGTACGCGTTTTTAACAGTACTATGAACGAGATCCGCATATAAAAAAAAAAAAAATATATATATATATATATATATATATATATATATAAATAAACTCGCATTACATTACAAACAAGGCCACGATATGGCCCCACGAGCCCCGAGGGCCATACATACAATCATACACGCATTCTAGTTTATACGTCCCGACCATCTGGACCCCGACATGCTCACAGGGCACTCCAGTTTCGGTCAAGCTGTACGATCCTAACTCATTACCACCCACGTTTCGTTCCGTGGTATGTCCTCTCTCACTAACTGACCTTCCCTCTTAGTTAGCAACGGCTGGCTGTCAGGTTCCTAGGTATCTACTAGTTATTATTCCCCCTGGCTTCTTTGCCATAGGTTAGTGATCCCGCGAGGCCAACACCCATCCTCATACTTGGAGGTACTACGCCCCTCGGGGCAAATCATAGCTAGCCGCCTCGCATTGTGGCATAGAGAGGGCCTCATCTGTCACTCCCATTCTATCTTATGTTTAACTTTCACCGAGAGCCCGACACCCCGCCACAACGTTCAGTGGCCACGCTATCCCCTCGCGCCAACGCATAGATAGAGCCTCTCAAGCCGCTTGGCAAATAGCAGGGCCTCACCTGTCACCAACCTAGAGTAATCGTTTCACCGCATTGCAGCACTAGCTAGTCAGCCAGCACACACACACACACTCACACTCGCATTCCTAGTAAGCTGGGGGGGGCGGCATACTACAGACCCATCACGCATAATCACTATGTTTTAGATCCAATAACCAAATCAGGTATCCTAGCGCTTTATTTCCCGCTTTAGTTTCGATTGTGAGTTAAATACTCTTACAGTAATACAAACAGTATGTCAGACCTATCATACAAGGCTAATCCTATGCTTTCAATACGTCATCACTTACGGGCTAAGGGTCTGCTAGATACTTAGATATAGCAGTACAAGATACCCAAATATATATTACCCCAACTTGTCACTCGCTGGTGATCCTATCATACCACATACACTACGTGCCCAGGTCAAGCTAGTAGAGACCGAGACCAGCGGTTCCTCCAACAATTTGTTTCAGGCATTTTTCTTACATATATTCAGTTAAATACGTATGTTGGGTCTCACGTTACCTTTTACGTTTCGCGTTGTACAGGTTAGGCCTTGTATTGGACCATCGTCAGGTCCGCAAGACACTTACGTACATACAGTGACTGTTTCCAGATTCATGCATTACAGATATACTATTTATTACATTGCAACCCATTGGGGGCATTTAGCACGTTGAGTTCTAAATTACCATATCTTGACTCATACTATCACTTAATTATCACGTCGACGTCCGTTATACAAGCAATGCAGGATAAGCATTAGCAATCTAATAAGTCCGGGTAAACAGAATTTCAACTTGTTTCATATCAAACATCGAGGCATCACTCTGCCTTCATTACGACCAAACGAATACCATTCAAATGGTATTAAACCTTAAACAACTAATAGGGACTTGTCTGCACGCTTGACGTTCACAGGGTCCTCCATGCGCATTCAATTCATTCATCACGCATTTAACGTTGCACTCGTTTCACTTTATTTAAGTTCAAGAAGTCCATCAGGAGTTACTTTCGGTCATGCTACATGTTTCAGTTTAAGAAGTAACACCATAAGCATCATATAATACAAACATTTACGATCCCAAGCCTATAACTATTATAGGGTACTTACTATTCGAACACATATCATCTTTAAATTTAAACTACAATCAAAGCTCCTTTTCAGGTTCCTCTCTTGTGCCCATATTTCCCTACGGTGACTCACGGCTTTGCATTCTATTCAGGGCCGCCACCAGAAATTTTGGGGCCCATGACAGAGCACAAGGTCTGGGCCCCCCTGCCCCATCTCCCGGCCCGCCCACGAGTCCGCCCACAGGACTCTTACCTAGTCCGCAGACAATGATGCAGGACTTAATGTGGTGTGTATAGTGGAAGTGAATTAGAATGTGTGTAATGTATGTAGTGTTTGTGTGTATTAGATACTGTTTGTACAGTGAATGCAGAGTGTGTGTTTGTGTAGCGGATGCAGTGTGTGTAGTGGATGTAGTGTGTTTGTGAAGTGGATGTAGTTTTTGTGTGTACTAGATGCCATGTGTTTAGTGGATGAAGTGTGTGTTTTAGACGCAGTGTCTCTGTATAGTGAATGCAGAATGTTTAAATGTGTGGTGGATGTAGTGTGTGTACTGTGAATACAGGATGTTTAGTGGATGCTGTGTGTATAGTTACTGCAGAGTGTGTGTCAGTGTAGTGAATGCAGAGTGTGTGTCAGTGTAGTGAATGCAGAGTGTGTGTGTCAGTGTAGTGAATGCAGAGTGGGTGTGTCAGTGTAGTGGATGCAGAGTGTGTGTGTTAGTGTAGTGGATGCAGTGTGTGTGTTAGTGTAGTGGATGCAGAGTGTGTGTCAGTGTAGTGAATGCAGAGTGTGTGTCAGTGTAGTGAATGCAGAGTGTGTGTGTCAGTGTAGTGAAGGCAGAGTGGGTGTGTCAGTGTAATGGATGCAGAGTGTGTGTGTTAGTGTAGTGGATGCAGTGTGTGTGTTTAGTGTAGTGGATGCAGAGTGTGTGTCAGTGTAGTGGATGCAGAGTGTGTGTCAGTGTAGTGAATGCAGAGTGTGTGTCAGTGTAGTGAATGCAGAGTGTGTGTCAGTGTAGTGAATACAGTATGTGTGTGTTAGTGTAGTGGATGCAGTGTGTGTTAGTGTAGTGGATGCAGAGTGTGTGTTAGTGTAATGAATGCAGAGTGTGTGTCAGTGTAGTGAATGCAGAGTGTGTGTCAGTGTAGTGAATGCAGAGTGGGTGTGTCAGTGTAGTGGATGCAGAGTGTGTGTGTTAGTGTAGTGGATGCAGTGTGTGTGTTAGTGTAGTGGATGCAGAGTGTGTGTCAGTGTAGTGAATGCAGAGTGTGTGTGTCAGTGTAGTGAATACAGTATGTGTGTGTTAGTGTAGTGGATGCAGAGTGTGTGTTAGTGTAATGAATGCAGAGTGTGTGTTAGTGAAGTGAATGCAGTGTGTGTGTTAGTGTAGTGGATGCAGTGTGTGTGTGTTAGTGTAGTGAATACAGTGTGTTAGTGTAGTGGATGCAGTGTGTGTTAGTGAAGTGAATGTAGTGTGTGTTAATGTAGTGGATGCAGTGTGTGTGTTAGTGTAGTGAATACAGTGTGTGTGTTAGTGTAGTGGATGCAGAATGTGTGTCAGTGTAGTGAATACAGTGTGTTAGTGTAGTGAATACAGTGTGTTTAGTGGATGCAGTGTGTGTGTCAGTGTAGTGAATACAGTGTGTGTGTTAGTGTAATGGATGCAGTGTGTGTTTTAGTGTTGTGGATGCAGTGTGTGTGTTAGTGTAATGGATGCAGAGTGTGTGTTAGTGTAATGAATGCAGTGTGTGTGTCAGTGTAGTGAATGCAGTGTGTGTGTTAGTGTAGTGAATGCAGTGTGTGTGTCAGTGTAGTGAATGCAGTGTGTGTGTTAGTGTAATGAATGCAGAGTGTGTGTCAGTGTAGTGGATGCAGTGTGTGTGTGTTAGTGTAATGGATGCAGAGTGTGTGTTAGTGTAATGAATGCAGTGTGTGTGTCAGTGTAGTGAATGCAGTGTGTGTGTCAGTGTAGTGAATGCAGTGTGTGTGTTAGTGTAATGAATGCAGAGTGTGTGTCAATGTAGTGGATGCAGTCTGTGTGTGTTAGTGTGTTTACTAGTGTATGTATGTAATGTGTAATGAAAGTTATTCCCCCCTCCCTGTTTCTTACCTGGTTCAGGGAGTGGGGAAGATTCTTTGATCCCTGGTGGTCCGGTGGCATTGCGGGCCCCCCCGGCTCCCTGTATTTGCAGAGGGGGCCCAGCGGACTGCAGGATCACTTTCCAGCATTTCCCTGTCTCTAACTCCCGCGAGATGGGGTGCGTGCGTCGCGCGGAGCGTTGCCATGGTAACCCATGGCAACGCTCTACCGACCGCAGATCTCGCGGGAGTTAGAGACAGGGAAATGCTGGAAAGTGATCCTGCAGTCCGCTGGGCCCCCTCTGCAAATACAGGGAGCTGGGGGGGCCCGCGGCTGCACATATATATAGCGATGATCGCTATATATATGTGCAGAGTGTAATTGTGGGGCCCTGGACTGCCAAAGCAGTCCGGGCCCCCCAGGACCGCCGGGCCCGTGACAACCGTCACGGTTGTCACCCCCTGATGGCGGCCCTGATTCTATTATTCGGTTCGCATCACAACAGTTAGTTTCATTCGGTGCCTGTTACAGTCCTTTTTCGCTGTGGTTCATTGCAGTTAATCACACGTGTAAGGTTAACGCTCATCCACAAGAGGTTAACACCCTGCTGCGCGTAGTTAGTACAAGTCCACATGGCCCATATCATAGGTAGGGCCTCTCTCAAACACAGGGCTAATGGCACAGCCTCAACTCTTATGGGATAGTCCTTATCCCATTATCTTACAACTGTAAGTAAGACCTCTCCTATTTTTACTATTTTGGATCATCTTACTCATCACCTACCACCTTCCTCCACATCCCTTGGATATCGTAACAAGTAGAATCCTACAACTTCGTAGACCACAAAAATTGGACTTGATATTGTTATTTATTTTGTATATTGGCGCAAACCCATCCCCGATTTATTTGTTTTTCCTTATCTTGGCCTATTAGTACCCATTTGCTAGCAGCTCTACTACACGAGATATTCAATGGGCATCTGAGTTTTGCATAATTAAAACATATTACGTCTCCTCCCTCCTCACAGCATGCTACAAGAAATAGCTCCAGGTAACGTACTATCTTTAACCCCTTAAGGACCAAACTTCTGGAATACAAGGGAATCGTGACATGTCACACATGTCATGTGTCCTTAAGGGGCTAATTAACACTAACCCTGTCATCTCAAGTCCCCTGCAGTATCCCCCGCCTTAGCCACTTCCGGAGTCCTGAAGTCGGACCTTGCTTAAACGTGTATGTACGTAGTGGGGAATCGCGATGCAGCCTAGAACAAAATCTAACCCCATTAAACCCCCCAATAACGACAGACCACTTAGTATGGATGAAACAGGCCACAGCATTTATTATCACAACTAAATTACTGCATAACACATCCATAGCTTTATTTATTAAATCTCTTCTTTTCTGTAACCAAAACATTAGACATAAATAAGCATAAATTAACATATATACATATATAACTCCACCCATAGTGTTATACAGTGACCCAACCGTCCTTGCCAATAAAAACATGGAGTGGTTCCTAATCACCACTCCCTCTCACCTCCCCCCTCGTCATAAAAAATCCTTCCAATGCCTGCCATCAGCCGACCTTATCCACGCTCGATGGGCACGAGACCTCAGGCAACCTAAAGTTAAACCTTTAGAGCAGGGGAGGTTTGAGACCTTAAAAAACTTGTTCATCTCATTCCATCTACTTAAACGTAACCTCAAACTCAATTGGCAAGGACATACCCCCGGCTAGCTGCGACAAAATATAGTATAGGGTGGGCGGGAGGGAAGCTGTTTGCTGGCCCGAATCCCAAGTGGCACTGAGGTAAGACCTCCCCCACACTGTCTTACACAGAACATAATCACACCCACAGACACTTCCCAACCAATCCCATGCATCTATCCCCACACTCCTACATGTGCCCTTGTCCGCTTAGCTGCGCTATCTCCCCAGGGCCTTGTATGTACGTAGTGGGGAATCGCGATGCAGCCTAGAACAAAATCTAACCCCATTAAACCCCCCAATAACGACAGACCACTTAGTATGGATGAAACAGGCCACAGCATTTATTATCACAACTAAATTACTGCATAACACATCCATAGCTTTATTTATTAAATCTCTTCTTTTCTGTAACCAAAACATTAGACATAAATAAGCATAAATTAACATATATACATATATAACTCCACCCATAGTGTTATACAGTGACCCAACCGTCCTTGCCAATAAAAACATGGAGTGGTTCCTAATCACCACTCCCTCTCACCTCCCCCCTCGTCATAAAAAATCCTTCCAATGCCTGCCATCAGCCGACCTTATCCACGCTCGATGGGCACGAGACCTCAGGCAACCTAAAGTTAAACCTTTAGAGCAGGGGAGGTTTGAGACCTTAAAAAACTTGTTCATCTCATTCCATCTACTTAAACGTAACCTCAAACTCAATTGGCAAGGACATACCCCCGCCACAACCCCGCTGTTTTACGCCTAAAATCAGCGGGGGACCCCACCACAACCAGCCATGGCCTGTTCCACCACTTCACGCAGCGCTAGAGTAACAGAGGTCAAGTCCGACCTCCAGCAAGCGCACCCTTCCTTCGAGATAACTAGGCCACCTCCGGCCAAACCCAAAAGGCGAACTGGAAATCTAAAAAAGAATTTTTTCATTTTTCATTAATTTATTTATTTTTTATTATTATATTCATGGCCACGACAAACCCAGAAACACATCCAGTCAATGACCGACCGCAGCGCACCAGGGCACTCACCTGCGGGGCGCACTGCCAAAAGGAAAGGGCGATAGCCCCCGAGAACCTTGGGGAAGAAACATAATGCGGAACATGTCCATATTGAAGAGCACCCAAGTCCGAAACCGTTACTGACTCATGTCATGCCACCCAGGGATGACAAAACCCCTGGTACCCCATGAGGCGGAACAGCTGACCTCGTATGAGGAGGAGCCACACCCCCCTCACGTATCCGGTGCCAGACCACCGAACCTCCGCTCCCAAAGGCGGAAGATCCAACCACCCGCCCTCGCCTCCTGGCCCAAATTCACACGAACATCCCACCCTCCCCAGTCCGGGGTGGAGGGGGGACCGTACCGCGGAGATAAATCCAGTCAGAGACCAGCAAGGCGAACCCAAGGAACCCACCACCCTGACTCCCCCATTCGAGCCCTCTGAACCATTGGCACGCCCAGCCTGGCGGCGTCCGTAGCCGCCCCCAACCAAAATAAATGCCCCTTGAATTCCCCACCATCCTTATCCAGGAAATCGAGCCCCCAAGAGGAACACCACGACTAAATGGACGCGGGGGTGAAAAACCCAATCTCCTAGAACCAAACAGGGTGAGAAGGCTGAATAACCCAGGGGACTGAACAGCATTCCCAATGAAAAACAGGCAAAGGACGGAACCCTGCACTGCCCCCGATCGAACGGTATAACTCGGACTATCCTGGAACCCATTACAGCATGGAAGGAGCCCAACCATAACCCCGTGCATTCCCTCTACCTCAGGAGGATGCAGAAAGTCAACCCCGCAACATCTAAGAATTCCACCCACTTGCCGGCGACCGTAACATGAACGGGAAGCCGACCCCAGCCAATCGCAGAAATCGCCCCCAACACCCGTAACCAAACGTGTAGATGAGCAGTCCCATCCCGGAACCCACAAAGAAACATTCTCATACGTCCCAATCACTCCCACCTTACTGGAGCGGGCCACCACGCCGCCGCAGAGATCAACCCACGGACCAGTCTCATCAGACCGGTGGACCAAGCGACCACCCCTCCACCGCCTTATAAATCGACACCGCGCCCTATAATGAACAAGGCAGAGCATCGGCTAACACAATGGTAATAACCGGCAAAAAACCCCGGACCAGCCGCCCCTAGCCCAAGCCACTCCGAGCCAGGAGCCGCAACCAGAGTACCAGAGCACCACCGGGGAAGTGGTTACCGACACACGACAAAGACAGCCAGCACCCCCCCATGATGGTCCCCAAGGAAAAAACCTACCCACTCGTTCATGAGCCGGGTACCCCATGCCTGCCATGCTACCAGAAAGGGGGACCTCCAAGAACACCAGAGTCCGCCAGAGCCAGCGTATTGGGCAAGAGGCAGCACAACACCGAGAGCCCAAATGGCCCAAAACCCCAAAAACCTGCTGCGGCGGCAAAACAGTTGGAAGCCAGCGGACAGGACACAGGGGGCCAGATTGCACAAGCCAGCGTTAAAGGAGGCCCAGCAGGAACCCCATCCAGTCCCAAGGGCAACCCCAATAGGCAACGCCCAGCGTACCCAGGAGAGCCCACGGGTAGCGCAGCCGAAACCCACAACGCCCCTCCAAACCACCGACGCCTCCTGCCTGACGCCCCAAACCGCAGCCAGGGGGACCGACGTCCCCTTAGTGGAATTGATCCCACTAACCAGGAGACAAGAGCACACCCCGACCCACGGAACTCCAAAACACTATACCAAGAAAAACACTGCAGCAGCAGAGTGCGCACATGCGACACTGACGGCCCCACACATAAGCCACACCGGGAGCAACTTACATGGAGGCATATAGCCAACTAACCTGACCGTCAGAAACACAGCCCGGAAACAAACTCGACGGGCGTACCGGCAGCAGCCGGAAGACCGAGTCCACCGCCGCCTTCGGCAGCAAGGCCCCAGGGAGGATACGACAATCGAGTAAATAAGGAATCAGGGGATATCAACCCCGCTCCTCCATGGGCACCACATCCCAAAGGGGGGACCCACAGAGCGGACTCCAGGGGCACCTTAAACGATTGGGAAGTAAGCTAGTCGAGCGTTCTTGGTAAAGTGGACCCACACCACCCAAAGGGGCTCTCGCATGGACTAAGGGTCCAGCTCCGAGAGCACCCACGTCCCCCTCCCGACAGATTGCAGAGAGGACGAAAAACCACAGGCCGAAGCCCACCCGGCCCCAGGCCAAGAAGGGTTGCACCGCCAACGAAAGTGGAAAAATGTACCTCCACCAACCCAGCTCCTCCTAGGGACTACATGCGTCCCGAAAGTGTCCTGACCGCAGAACCACGCAGCGCAGTCTCGGGGAGCCCTCTCCCCGACCATGCTATCCAGAGCACTCGAATATGCACCCTGGGGTGTAACCGACCACACCCCTAATGTCCCTCTTAGCCAAGGGACCCCCGTGGCAGGATGGAACACACTCGTAAAAAAGCCCCTTCCCCCATATGCTCCCTAGTAGTGCGCGCAAGCCAAGCGGGCCATATTAGCTCAGCAACACCCAGCGTCATGCGAACCCGGGAGGCACCGCCGGCGCTATCCGCTGCGCCAGACGCTGCAGGAATGTGTACCTAAACGAATGAGACATACAGAAAACGAAGGGGGGAAAGCGCTGTCCTTGTACCCAGACATTCTCCGTTCATATATATATATATATATATATTTTCTGTTTGGAAAGTAATGTCTTTTTTTTTTTTTTTTTTTGGTTGTCTGTTTTTTTTTATTTATTTATTTATTTATTTATATTTATTTATTATTTTTTTATTTTTTTTTTATTTTTTGCTTGATTATTCACCACCGTGTACTTGACAGTTAAATCACGGTTGTATGTTCTGTTATATGGCTGTCGTTTAACTCATTCCATGCGGTAATGGACACAATTCATTTTTTGTACTGCAAATTACTTATCATTTCTGATATTTTTTTTTTTTTTTATTTATTTATTTATTAATCATTATTATTGTTTATTTATTTATTTTTTTTTTTTGGTATTATTATAATTATTTATTTATTTGTATTTAATTAATTTTTTTTTTTTTTTTTAATTTACCGTGCTAGGAGGACTAGACTGAACAAAGAAGGAACAACGCATGCACGCAAAGCGCCAAAAGAGGGGGGAAAAGTACTCACCAGACGCAGAAGGACAAGGCAAAGAAACAGCAGCACCAGCAACCATAGAAGACAACAGCTGTGATCCAGGCGCCACCTGCTGGACGGTCCACGAACTGCAGCAGAGTCCAGAGGAGAGAGCAGTGGAGAAGAGGAGAGCCCACGCCCCAGAGGAGATGGCCGAGGTAAGTGACCTGCAGGGTGGGGGGGGGGAGAGGGGCCCAGGCTAGATAGAGGGGGGAGGGGGACCAGGCTAGCTAGAGGGGGGGAGGGGGACCAGGCTAGATAGAGGGGGGGACCAGGCTAGATAGGGGGGGGAAAGAACATAGAGGGGTAGACAGAAAGGGAATGTAGACCCAGGGGAGGGGAAAAGAAAACATAGGAGAGGGAAAAAGGAGGGGAGAGGGCAGGCCCACTAGAAAAAGGAGGGGGGAAGGAGGCAGAAAAAGGGGGGAGAAGAGGGGGGACTCGGGGGCCCAAAAAGGGGGAAACTGGGACCCCTGGCAGTAGAAAAAGGGGGAGACAGCCCTGGGAGCCTTCCTCACCGGCAGAGGCTCCCGACGGGCACAGAGACCCCCCCAATCCCATACGGCGGTACTAAGGTACCCCGCGCGGCCCGCGGGGGCCTACTCACCGCCCCAACCCCCCGCCGGCCGCGGGGGGACCTGGACTGGTGCCGGGCGGCCACCCGCCGCCCGGAGAGATGAATCCGCCGCCCACCGCCCCTGGCCCGCAATCCAGCGCTGGCGGCCGGGGCGGATGGTGTGGTAGGGGGCCCAAGTGTGTGCCGCACGGCAGACCCTCCAGGTGGCCGCGCGGCAGTAGCAGGCCGCATCCCCGGCCTTGCCGTGAGGGCCCGCGCGGCCGTGCACACAGCAGGCCGCGCGGGGGTAGGAGGCCGCATCCCCGGCCTGGGTGTGCCAGGCCGGGCGGCAAAGGAGGCTGCAGGCCGCGCGGCAGTGGCAGGCCTCGTGGCAGAAGGCCGTGCCACGCGCGCGGCCGCAGAAAGCCTCAAATCCAGGCCCCTGTTGGTAGGCAGCGTGTCTGGAGCCCCCAGACATGCGGCCCTGTCGATGCCTCGGGCCCGGGCTCCACCTCATCAACCGGGCCTGAGGAGAGGGATCAGGGGAGAGCCTGGCAGGCGGGTGGGAACGCCTGCCAGTGCTGGTGCGGCCCCCAGGGGCAGGGACCGCATGGGAGGCAGCAGGGGAGACCACAGGGGGTGCTCCAAGGGGAGGTAGGCCGCGGGGGGGGGCCCACACCGGTAGCCATACCTCGTTAATGCTTGCCAATTGTTCCCACAGGTGCCGGCCACCATCCACGCTGCAGCAGCCCTGAGGGAAGCTAGAAGCCTCAACCATCAAGCTGTGTCAATCTGCAGGCCCAGGCAAACAGGAGCAGGAGGACAGGAAGCTGTTTGCTGGCCCGAATCCCAAGTGGCACTGAGGTAAGACCTCCCCCACACTGTCTTACACAGAACATAATCACACCCACAGACACTTCCCAACCAATCCCATGCATCTATCCCCACACTCCTACATGTGCCCTTGTCCGCTTAGCTGCGCTATCTCCCCAGGGCCTTAACGGTTAAGCTAAAAGAACACGCAGTCCAGAAATCCTCTACAGGTCAAAAAGGTCTAAATCATGCCTTAAGTATGAGTTTTCCGCAGATAAGATTTGTCTACTAATACTAAGCAAACGTACTCTACAGCTTACGATATGGGTAAGTATTGTATATGGTTCAAGATAATATGTGCGTTCCAATATAAATGGTTACTTGTACAATTTTTTGCCATATCTCTCAAACAGTTCATGCTATACATTCGCTCCTTCTTAATTAGTCTTGGCCTCAATCCAATTTCCTTCTCGGGACATTCATTCCGTATTGGGGCCGCCACTGCAGCCTCAAGTTGTCAAGTTCCAACTCATGTTATGGAGAGGATGGGACGCTGGAAATCCTCGGCATGCAACCGGTACATTCCAATCCAGAGAAGGAAATCAGGCTCGCTTTCTATAATATGTCTAAATGATGTTGTTATGATAAATAAATGTTACATACTTTTTGGCCCTCTTTTGCAGGCCTAACCTCGCGTCGGTTTCGGCACACCTCAACCGACTCTTATTTATAAAAAACTACACACACTTTAATGTGCGCCCCCTTCCATAATCCCGTACACAAATATAAATATATATATATATATATATATATATACACACTATATACATTACATATATACATATTTTTTGTCCACCAGAAGTGGATAACTGCTTTGGGGCTAAAAGCTGATTATAGTGTTCCATGCTGCCGCAACGGCTGAAAAGCCCATTTAAAGCAGGACGGCATGGAACGCCATAATAGCGTTAATTATTTACGTCTTGAAGTATTTTTTATTCATTTGTTTAAAGAAATTCTTCTGCTGTACCGGTGCCTTCCCGGTTTAAGTAGTCAGTACATTTAAGAACTTTTACAAAAAAATAAAAATCTTTATTGTTGGTCGTGCATAAAAATACATTACATCCTGCATTGCCACAACAGCAATCGCAATAATGTGTGTAACACATAATGAAACATATGATGAAGTTGTAAAGATTTAGCAAGAACATTATGCTTCAATTCGAGGAAACAGCACAAAATGTTATGTTAATCTTATATCGACATCAGGCTTAAGGATACAGTCAAGCTGAGAGGAACATGTGAGCAGGTGCTTACAAGGTAGTGGTATTAGCGCATGTCAGGGTTGGACAGTATCCATTTTTATAGAAGTAAAGGCAATTAGGCCAAGTACATGAGTAGTCAACTTTAACTTAGTGTTGAGGGAAAACATGCTAAAGTGAGAATAAACTAGTTAGGCCAATCCCCACACTTAGGCACAACAAAATGGAGGGGTCCACCAGGCATATACAACACAGTGATAACATGTGCTCAAGACATGGTGAAGCCTCTGAATGATAGGTGCGTGCAGAGACAGTGTGCGGCACTCTATTGTAAGTCAACAGTAGGTTATTCTACATGTGAAGCACTCTATAGTGTCCCTTTAAGCAAGTATAGTCACCAGAACAACTACAGCTTAATGTAGTTGTTCCGGTGAGTATAATAGCTCTCTTCAGGCATTTTTATGCAAACACTGCCTTTTCAGAGAAGGCAGTGTTTGCATTGGCTCTAGGGACACCTCCAAGTGGCCACTCCTTAGATGGCCACTGGAGGGGCTTCCTGGCTCAGGGCTGCACAGTAAGTGCTCTGACTGGGGACGCTGAATTTTCCTCATAGAGATGCATTAATTCAATGATTTGATCTCACCCCTTTTGTTGATTTTAACCAATCCAATCCATCAATTTTGATGTCACCAAGGGGGCAGGATCAGCGCTGGCAGACTCATAGAGAGCGAGTTTCAACCCATTCTGAGGTGACTGGGGGAGGCGCAAGCCACCTAAATGGTAGGTTTTCACTATAAGGTCAGGAATACATGTTTGTAATTCTGACCCAATAGTGATCCTTTAAGGGGTTAAGCTGATAAAGTAGTGGCGGATCTGAGACTGAGTAAATTTAGACCACTGGAGCCATATTGGGTTGTAGGTGGCCTCGAGGCTAGCATAGAAGCCTTAATGACCTTAGCCATGAGTAATCCAGGGGGATATTATGGTGGTAGAGTATTATCACATTGTTAACAAAAGTAAAATAAAAGGGCAAACCATAACAGTTATAGTAGATTATATGCGCAGTTTGTTCTGGATCTCAGCCTTTGGCTGCCATGTCTGTCCGTACTCGCGCGGCTTTCAACCTATTCCTTGGAGTGGGTGTCCCTTCAGGCCCTGTGTTAGACCATGCCATGGCAGGAATGGTGTCTCCACTTTCACCCCATCCCTCCAGTCTCTAGGTCCATGAGGGCCATGGGTGAGTGCATGTTGCCAGGGTGTGAGTCTGCGGGACCTCCGCAGCCGAGTTTGTTTTCTTGACACTATAGTGATCCTTTAACTTACATATGAAACCCAATTTACAAGATATGCAGGTCTTCGCATTTACAAGCAAATCAAACTCAATCTCATTAGACCAGCAGCTTTCTGATTTTCTGAAATACATCTTTTAGCAACTGGTTGTCTGAGTCAGAGCAATTATTCATGAAACAATTAAAATGGATTTTATTTAATTCATCAGTAGAAAATACATTAATGTAACAAAGTTGTCTCCCCCTTCCCCCATCCATAAAAGTGCTTGAAGTTAGCTGGTCTACATCGTTGGAAAAAAAATGAAGTCCTCCACGGGTATTCATGGTGTTAAAAAGTGACAGCACAACCAGACTGTGCTTTCATTGCCCGGAGCTTCCACAGAACGATGACTAATGTTTACAGACTGCTCACAGATCCTGTCGTAGCGACTACAGAACATTAGAGTGTGTGACACTGAAGTCCTTAATGACACACATGCAGTTCCTGCATTAATACTGGATATTATTCATCGCCAATTCTGTGAGAAGTCCAAGAACTCTGACCAGATGTTCTTTAGAGAGGAACTGCAGAAACAAGAAAACAAAATGACATTGAGTTCAAGACAGGTGTAACTTTATGACATGAAATCGAAAAGATTTTTTTTTATAAAAATAACCAAGTTAGCAATGATTTTATGCGGTCTTAGAGTTCGAAAAAAAGTTGGTTGCATTTTTGCGGTCTAATGTTGACATGTGACATGTTTATTGGATTTAAATGCTCCTGTGGAAGTTGTCATAATGGAGATACCGTATATATATATTTCTCTCTTTTAACATTGCCATATGCATACTACCAGGTCATGACAACACAATCAAACATTGCATGTGAAGCACTCACCTTTATTTTCCCATCGCAATGTGCTGAAGCTACTGATGTTGACACCTTTACAAGTTGTGTTGCGGACAAGTGAATTTTAAAATGTCTAAAAAAGTGGCTATAAAGGCCATGGAATAAAATATCCACCTCCTCAGCTGTTACTTCATCTTGACCTTTGTTTATGTCACTCCAAAGGGATTTGAAATCTTCTGAGTGGATGGCATAAGAAATGTCCATGTGTGGTTCAACTGGCACAGAGAAGACCAACTCAGTGGCTGCAACGTATTCATGCATTTCACAACCTGCCCACAAGGCAGTCATCCATGCAAGATCCCGGGAACTGATTGGCAATTTGCCAAAACAACAGTCAAAAGACTTTTGAAACCAGCTGCCTACTACAGCAGTGAGAGTTTCTGTTCCATGCACGAGGAATAAAGGTAGGCAAACCATGGCTTCTGGTAACATTTCTAAAACGTCATCGTCCCCAAAAGAACAACAGAACCACCCTGACCATACAATCCTGTCTTCTGTGCCAGGTTTCGGAAAAGGTGGTTTGGATGCAACCTAAAATAAATACAATTACACCAAGTTAACAGTTGTAAATGGCACAGTCAGAAAAACAAAAAACAGACCGAAAAGCAGAAACACGAAAATATCTTTCTTATCACTATTAACCAGTGTTCACAATTTCCACTGCTATTGGCAAATGTGACATGGATCCTTCTGGTTTGCAGTGGTGAGGAACTTTTTTTTTTTTTTTTCAATTCTTTATTTTTGAGTGCATGAATAGACATAGCTGCTTACTCTGCCATAATAGCGTTCGCAAGCATAAACATATCACATTTGTTTTACATTTATGGTATTCATTCAGTGCACATTTTTTGTGTATAACTGCATAAACAGAGCTTAGCTTTATAATGGTTATGTTTTACAGTTAGATCTAATAGCTTAATCTGCGATTTTCAAGATATTTATGCACGCTTAATAAATTCAAGGTAGCTGTGTGAATCATAGAGTGAAAGCGCTGAGTTCAAAAGATGGTAACAGGGTAAAGAGACAGTGGAGAGACAAAACATAGTCAGGAGATACCGTGGTACCAGTGTGGGATATAGTTCCACTTTTAGAATACATGTTAGGCCATCCGAGTAGGTAACATTTGTGTATAAGCAGGTTTAGACATATGTTATTGCAGGTAAAGTCGTTGTTCAGTATGATACTGCTCATTGTAGTGGTTTTCTCTCCCTCACATTATGCTATATAACATGCTTGTGCCTCTGTATGCAGTGAGGTGAGGTGTGCCACATTCGTGTTTTGTTAATGGAGATGAAGAACCGCTTTGGGGCATTAAACGATGTGGCAGCGCTACGTTGCCTAGGTGCCCAGCCCCCCTGTATGCTCAAGCTGGCTACAGTGGTGTTATGCTTAGTGGGTGATGTTGGGTTGTAGGCAGCTTAATATGGGTGTTAGACTAAATGGAGTAAGACAGGTTTATCTACACATTATGTTATAAAAGAAAATTTAAACTAGGAAATAAAACGATTGTGTGACACTGGGTCTCTCAGATCTCAGGTGACAGTCTCTGCCAGACATGGCTTGCTCGACAGCCGGCTACTGTAGTTGGTGGGTCAGCCGATACCTTGGCTGGGAGCTCCACTTCCCTGTGTGTACTGTCCAGCAACTAGTGTCCCGTTCATGCTCAGGGACTCTTCGTCCCGCGTCAGATCATGGCATAAAGGGATAGTCCATCGCTTCTGGACCAGTCGCTGCTGTGCTGATTCCGAGATAGTGGAGCGGTGTGGCCTCTCGGGTCTTCGCGGTGCTGCCGCCCTCAGGGGGCTTTGCGTTACCCTACCGCAGGCCGGCCAGCGTTGTGACAGGCGTCGTCTGTGAGTGGATATAGGGCTCTCCCGGAATGGGGTGCTGCTCTTCATGTGGGTGACTGGTACTCCTACGTATCTGAGGGGTAAGTTTTCCTGGCGTTTTGTCTTTTGCTTTAGTTTTGCTCCGGGTACTGGTTTGCTATTCCCCCATCTCTTCCACCATTTTCGGGCCTGCCCGGGAGTTGGTGCTGAGGCACAGTACTGCGGCTCCGAAGGCAGATGTCGTGCCAGGGCTCCTTGATGGGAGTTGACCTCCGGCTGTTGTGAGTGGCAGTCTATCTTGTGTCTGTGGGAGCTGTATGTTGTCAGCACTGTGTTGTTGCCGGCCCTCTCAGTGCTGTTAGGGCGCGTGGCGTCCGCCATTTTGATTGAGGGATATAGGCCGCAGATCGTGATGGTAACGCTGCTAGGCCTCGGATGACCTGCCTCAGAGTTGGGACCGGGATCACCCCCGCCGGTCCAGAGGGGGGGGAACAGGGCCAGGTATTCGCCGATTTGGGCCTCTGGCCGGGTGCTGCTGGGCGGGAAGGCAGGGCAGCGGCCGTCCGCCCCGCTCACCGCCGGAGAAGGCCCCCTCAGGTGCAGAGAAGATTTCCCCTCCAGGGGACTGGAGCTCAAAGAGCCAGCCTCGCCCTGGATACAGTGCCCACCGTGCGCTGAGTGCTCATGCTGTCGGTCTGAAAACTCGTTAAAAATCATGCTTTTGAGGATTTAGAGAGTGTAAGCTGGCAGGAGCTGCTCATACTTGCGACCGTCCAGCTCGGCGGTCCGGCCCCGCCCCCGTGGTGAGGAACTTTTTAATGAAATATTAAGTCTTGCAATTAACACACCTTAACAATGGACTGTACTTGTCTATATAGGCATTGTGTATAGGGCAGAAATTCTCAACCCATTTCACTGGGTCTTCTCTGGATAGATGGGCACATATTATTTAGGCCACAGGCAACTGCCTACAGCAGCTTGCATTCCTTAGTTAAGGGGAGAATCCTCTGACATTGGAATAAGTCTTATGAAAGGGTTTCAGATAATTTAGTTTAGTATATATTATACTACTATCACCAAGCTAATTAATGGCCAGACTAATACCATGTACAAAATGTGTACGCCTGTCAAGACGCACTATAGAATAGTTGTTTATCAATCATGTAGGGCAGTGGTTTCCAACCCAGTCCTCAAGTACCCCCTACTGGTCCAGGATTTAGGGATTACCCTTTTGTGTCTAAAGTGTTTTATTTTTCTTCCTTTTTCTAAAAACACCTTAGACACAACTGGGCAATTCCTAAATCCTGGACTGCTAGAGGGTACTTGAGGACTGGGTTTAACCCCTTAAGGACCGAGGACGGTTCAGGACCGTCATCGGCATTTTTGCGTTGCCGACTGGTGACGGTCCTGAACCGTCCTAACGGTCCAATGTACTTACCCGATCGCCGTCGTTCCCCCGGCGGCGATCGGCGGTGCTCCCGGTGTGGGGAGACTACCTGCAGCCCAGACAGTCTCCCCATGGCGAATTAGGACCCCTGTGGCCATGTGATCGCTCAACAGGCTGTCTGTGCTGACAGGCAGTCTCCCTGCAACTGTAAAATAAAATAAAAAATTTACCGTATATACTCGAGTATAAGCCGACCCGAATATAAGCCGAGGCCCCTAATTTTACCCCCCAAAAATGGGAAAACTTATTGACTCGAGTATAAGACTAGGATGAGAAATGCAGCAGCTACTGGTAAATTTCTAAATAAAATTAGATCCTAAAAAAAATATATTAATTGAATATTTATTTACAGTGTGTGTATGATGAATGCAGTGTGTGTGTGTATGAATGCAGTGTGAGTGTATGAGTGCAGTGTGAGTGTATGAGTGCAGTGTGAGTGTATGAGTGCAGCGTGTGTATGAGTGCAGCGTGTGTATGAATGCAGCGTGTGTATGAATGCAGCGTGTGTATGAATGCAGCGTGTGTATGAATGCAGCGTGTGTATGAATGCAGCGTGTGTATGAGTGCAGTGTGAGTGTATGAATGCAGTGTGAGTGTATGAGTGCAGCAGGTGTGTATGAGTGCAGCGTGTGTGTATGAGTGCAGCGTGTGTGTATAAGTGCAGCGTGTGTGTATAAGTGCAGCGTGTGTGTATGAGTGCAGCGTGTGTGTATGAGTGCAGCGTGTGTGTATGAGTGCAGCGTGTGTGTATGAGTGCAGCGTGTGTGTATGAGTGCAGCGTGTGTGTATGAGTGCAGCGTGTGTGTATGAGTGCAGCGTGTGTGTATGAGTGCAGCGTGTGTGTATGAGTGCAGCGTGTGTGTATGAGTGCAGCGTGTGTGTATGAGTGCAGCGTGTGTGTATGAGTGCAGCGTGTGTGTATGAGTGCAGCGTGTGTGTATGAGTGCAGCGTGTGTGTATGAGTGCAGCGTGTGTGTATGAGTGCAGCGTGTGTGTATGAGTGCAGCGTGTGTGTATGAGTGCAGCGTGCGTGTGTGTATGAGTGCAGCGTGTGTATGAGTGGTGTGTGTGTGTGTGTGTATGAGTGCAGTGTGTGTATGAGTGGTGTGTGTGTGTGTGTGTGTTGCAGAGCCTTGGTGGGGGGTGGGCAATTTTTTTTTTTTTATTATTTTTTTTTTTTATTTATTTAATTTAATTATTATTTATTTTTTTATTATTATTTATTTTTTAATTATTATTTAATTATTTTTTTTTATTATTACTATCTTTTTTTTTCGTCCCCCCTCCCTGCTTGATACATAGCAGGGAGGGGGGCTCTCCTTCCCTGGTGGTCCAGTGGCATTGGCAGTTCAGTGGGGGGAAGGGGGGGCTGGCAGAGCTGTAACTTACCTGTCCTGCAGCTCCTGTCAGCTCTCTCCTCCTCCGCGCCGTCCGTTCAGCTCCCTCTGTCAGCTCCCAGTGTAAGTCTCTCGCGAGATTTACACTGGGAGCTGACCGAGGTGCTGAACGGACGGCGCGGAGGAGGAGAGAGCTGACAGGAGCTGCAGGAGAGGTAAGTAAACGCTCTGCAGCCCCCACAGCCCCAGTCTGTATTATGGCAATGCAAATTGCCATAATACAGACTATTGACTCGAGTATAAGCCGAGTTGGGGTTTTTTAGCACAGAAAATGTGCTAAAAAACTCTGCTTATACTCGAGTATATACGGTAAGTTAAAGTTAATAAAAAAAATTATTATATATGTGTATATATATATATATATATATGATATATAGACATATATTATACCTATATAATATGTCTATATATCATATATATAATGTCATGCTAAGTGTATTTTTATATTAATATGTACATATATTAATATAAAAATACACTTATAATTAAATTACACACGTATATATATAATATATATAATAACTATATATATTGTATATATATTATTATAAAATACAAATAATAAGTAATTTAAATTAAATTAAACATGTAAAAATAATAATAAAAATTTTAAAAAAAATTATATATCTATACGAAATTTTATTCTAATTGTATTTTGATATTAATATATATATATTTATATCAAAATACACTTAGAATGAAATTGTATATATATCTATGTATATATAAATAAATAAAAAGAATACGAACTATTCATATGTCCATATACAAAATTACATAAATAATTATATAAATATACACGTAGACTTCAAATATATAAATATGCATATATATTTAAATTCTACGTGCGTATTTATGTAATAATTTTACATAATTAAGTGATTTTATTGATTGTAATTTAAGGGACCTGCCTGCCAACCCAGGCCGAAAGTCCAGAGAATTGAATTTGCTATTACTGTATTTTACCCTGTAACGTTCTACGACACCCTAAAACCTGTACATGGGGGTACTGTTTTACTCGGGAGACTTCGCTGAACAGAAATATTAGTGATTCAAAACAGTAAAACATATCACAGCGATGATATTGTCAGTGAAAGTGACTTTTTTTTGCATTTTTCACACACAAACAGCACTTTTACTGATGATATGGCGTTTATGAAAGTTACAGGGTCAAATATTTTTACATTGAAAATGGCCAGGTTGGTTACGTTGCCTTTGAGAGCATATGGTAGCCCAGGAATGAGAATTACCCCCATGATGGCATACCATTTGCAAAAGAAGACAACCCAAGGTATTGCAAATGGGGTATGTCCAGTCTTTTTTAGTAACCACTTAGTCACAAACACTGGCCAAAATTAGCGTTCAATTTAGTTTTTTACTTTTTTCACACACAAACAAATATGAACGCTAACTTTGGCCAGTGTTTGCGACTAAGTGGCTACTAAAAAAGTCTGGACATACCCCATATTGAATACCCTGGGTTGTCTACTTTTAAAAAAATATGTATATGTGGGGTGTTATTTAGCGATTTATGACAGATAATAGTGTTACAATGTCACTATTGATACATTTTAAAAATGTATGTTTTGAAACCGCAATATCCTACTTGTACTTATAGCCCTATAACATGCAAAAAAATAGCAAAAAGCATGTAAACACTGGGAATTTTTAAACTCAGGACAAAATTTTTAATCTATTTAGCAGTTTTTTTCATTTGCTTTTGTAGATGAGTAAAAGATTTTTCACATAAAAGTCAAAAAACATGTATTTTTTTCAATTTTTCATTTTTTAAAAATTAAATTACATGAGATTATATAAATAATGGTATGTAAAGAAAGACCCTTTTGTCCTGAAAAAAACAATATATAATTTGTATGGGAACAGTAAATGAGAGAGCGGAAAATTACAGCTAAACACAAACACCACAAAAGTGTAAAAAGATGCCTGGTCGCAAATGTACAACATCGCAAAAACAGTCCGGTCCTTAAGGGGTTAAAACCCCTGATGTAGGCAATACACAGAGAGCATTGATGTATATCAAATGGAACAAAATGTTATAACCACTGTAAAATAAATATGAATTATGAGTTCCTGACATCAGTTTTGCCCATGCTTTGTATAAGAAGCTTGCTTACGTTCCTTGAACAAGACACAGACCATTCATGCCTCCGATAAATAGCTTCGAGAAAACCCGAAAGAATGGTTGCGAAGGCAGAACCTGGTTTGATAAAGGCGCTTTGCAAGCCTAAACAAAAAGCAATATCCAAATAAAATCTGCCTGTGAACTTATCCTATTGTTCCCCTACTCCGTGTGTGTGTGTGTGTGTATATATATATATATCTACATCTTTGATATGGCATTACAGCATTACATCCCCCACTTACGACACTCTGGTGTGGAAATTTAGAAGAAATCTACTTGTCTCAGGGATTACAGCAATAGCCCAATACAGACACACAAAGTAATTTCAGATTGGGGCACATGGTCATCGAGAGGGTTCTTTACTAAACTTAGAATGTTTGTAAATGAAATATGTATAAATCTGATACCAAAAAAATCTGTCTAAAGCATACTATAAGTGAAATACAAAAGTGTAGAGTAGAATGCCTAATACATGTGTGCCCACGAATATTCAGTAATGAACCCAGCAGCCTTAAGTAGTGACTCAATAGATAGTTCGTTAAGTGAATCACGAATCCCTCTGCAAGGAAGATGATTTAGGTAGGAGAAAGAAACAAAATTAAAAAGTTTTGAAGTGATGCAATCCCTCTGAACATAATATCCCGTGCCAATGAAAAACAACAGAATGCGAGAGAAATATGCTACTTACTACCCCCTTTTAGACTGCCAAATGAGAGAGCTAATGTTTCTGCAACAGTCTCTTTGTCCAAGTTAAAGAAACACTATAGGGTCAGGAACACAAACATGCATTCCTGACCCTATAGTGCAAAAACCCACAATTTAGGTGGCTTGCCCCCTTAAAATGAATTTTAAAAAAACTCACCTTATTTCCAGCGCCTCGCGGGTCTGCTGGCACTTGCGGCGCCCCCTTGGTGACATCAGAATTGCCTATTTCTAGCCAATCTGAGAAAGCATTGGATTGGCTCAAATCGGCAAGGGGGCGGAGCCAAATGCTGTTTTGGCCAATCAGCACCTCCTCATAGAGATGCATTGAATCAATGCATCTCTATGAGGAAAATTCAGCGTCTCCATGCAGAGCGTGGGGACCCTGAACGGCAAAGCTGTCTACTGCCCCAGGAAGCACCTCTAGTATCCCTATGGGCAATCTAAACTGAAAAGGCAGTGTTTGCATGAAAATACCTGAAGGCAATGATTATTCTCACCAGAACAACTACATTAAGCTGTAATTGTTCTGGTGACTATAGTGTCCCTTTAATAATGCAGCAATGTCAGAATCTGAGATTAAATCATTAATTCCTAGCAATGGTAAGTGGTAATGGTCAACAAAAACACCAAGCTATAAAGGACACTAAGCACAGACTCCCTTTTTTCTCAAAGTGACTTCTAAAAAGGGGTTAAACACACTAGCAGTCACCCATAGCCCCGGTCCCCTGCAGCCACAGATAATAATAGTCATTACATTTCCGTATAATTTATCTAAACTCATAAGGCAATTACAATGTTGGGGGAAGGTTTAACTAAAAAAAAAGGTTTGACAGAAAATCAGAAGGGCTGCATGCATGGACTAACAACATCAAAACCAATACAATGAGCTATACTGGTGTTCATGCTTTGAGTTCCTGTTAAAACTCTGTTTAGTGAATAAATACCTACAGACTGTGGACTTGAACATAAATAAGATACAGAGCCAAGCACTACAACAAAATAAAAATATACATTTGGCAGAAACCCTCACCTGTACAAGAACTGCTCCTGAATCATTATCTTTTCCTTTAAGTCCAGGAAAATATGAAAAGCTTGCTTTCATAGTCATCTCTGCTCCCACTTCAAATGCAACCCCCTTCTGTTTTTCAGCCAAGATCTGTGCAGACAAGAGCCTGGCATAATCCTTCAAGTCCTTGTATGAGAATTTATGCAATGGAGTCACGCTGTATAAGTTCCACTGCCTGTGCAGAATGTAAGCAGTCTTTGATGGGTCAAGTGGTTCCTGCAAAAGTATCACAGTTAAGAAACAGGCATTAATATCAAATACCTAAATAGGTGTACGGTGTTGTAGTGGAGTCCAGAGTGCTCTCTTACTGTTTCACAGGTTTGATGCCGATTTTAGAGCATAAAGGAGCGTCTGGTCTAGCCCCTCATTGGAGATATTGGGTTGTGTAATTGATATCTCTAACACTCTAGTGAGGACTAGTGAGCAACTCCCAGATGTTGCTGAACTACAACTCTCATGATTCTCATCCTATTTCATTCATAGAACCATGGTTCTAGTTCAGCAACATCTGGTGGGCCGGAGTTTGAGGAAGCCTGGCATATAGGATTTATGGTACTATTGCTACAGCGAGCTGTAGTGGTAATGATGCTTAGACTGCCCCTTTATTTAAAAAAACTAAACAAAAACAAACTTAGATGGCCCAAACGGTCTATCAACAGCTACTTGTGAACTGCACCCATGTTTGTTGATAAGCTGTTGAAGATACTTCCTTTGAATAGTCTAACCACAAAATAACTCAGCCCACCCACTGTAAGTATACAGAGAATTACTGTAGGTGTTCTTTCCAATTATTACACAAACCTACCTCCAAATGGCTGTTCTGTGGAATCCTTCGCTTTGATGGGGCTTTGCCAAAAGGAGTAATGCGACGTGCTGAATGAAACCCTCCATTAGTGAATCTACCACTTGGTAAAGGAATGTTCCTGGATTCTCTTGACGTCTCTTTGGGGGTTAAAACCCCATCGGTAGGTGTTTGCATAGCCTGTGGGAAGAGACATTTAAAATTATACAAAGGAGATGTGACTTTAACAAGCAACCATATTCCAGTTTGTTTGCTTGTTTGTAATGAATAATTCTACCGTGAACAATTCTAGTGTGCCTGCTCTAAAAAGAATTTTAAAAATCTTTACATATTGCATATATCCATGTGCAGCATTATACATAGTGCAAATTATATTACACCCATACAGGTCGGGCAGTGCGAGAGATACATGCACATGCAGAGGATATTTGAAGGGATGCATTGAAATGAGTGGGAACACACGTATGTATGTATCACAAGAGATGCCAGCAAACAGAGCATGGTACACACAGCACAAGAGATGCCAGTTAACAGAGCATGGTACACACAGCACAAGAGATGCCAGTAAACAGAGCATGGTACACACAGCACAAGAGATGTCAGTAGACAGAGCATGGCACACACAGCACAAGAAATGCCAGTAAACAGAGCATGGCACACACAGCACAAGAAATGCCAGTAAACAGAGCATGGTACACACAGCACAAGAGATGCCAGTAAACAGAGCATGGTACACACAGCACAAGAGATGCCAGTAAACAGAGCATGGCACACACAGCACAAGAAATGCCAGTAAACAGAGCATGGTACACACAGCACAAGAGATGCCAGTAAACAGAGCATGGTACACACAGCACAAGAGATGCCAGTAAACAGAGCATGGAACACACAGCACAAGAGATGCCAGTTAACAGAGCATGGTACACACAGCACAAGAGATGCCAGTAAACAGAGCATGGTACACACAGCACAAGAGATGCCAGTAAACAGAGCATGGTACACACAGCACAAGAGATGCCAGTAAACAGAGCATGGAACACACAGCACAAGAGATGCCAGTTAACAGAGCATGGTACACACAGCACAAGAGATGCCAGTAAACAGAGCATGGTACACACAGCACAAGAGATGCCAGTAAACAGAGCATGGTACACACAGCACAAGAGATGCCAGTAAACAGAGCATGGTACACACAGCACAAGAGATGTCAGTAGACAGAGCATGGCACACACAGCACAAGAAATGCCAGTAAACAGAGCATGGTACACACAGCACAAGAGATGCCAGTAAACAGAGCATGGAACACACAGCACAAGAGATGCCAGTTAACAGAGCATGGTACACACAGCACAAGAGATGCCAGTAAACAGAGCATGGTACACACAGCACAAGAGATGCCAGTAAACAGAGCATGGTACACACAGCACAAGAGATGCCAGTAAACAGAGCATGGTACACACAGCACAAGAGATGCCAGTAAACAGAGCATGGAACACACAGCACAAGAGATGCCAGTTAACAGAGCATGGTACACACAGCACAAGAGATGCCAGTAAACAGAGCATGGTACACACAGCACAAGAGATGCCAGTAAACAGAGCATGGTACACACAGCACAAGAGATGCCAGTAAACAGAGCATGGTACACACAGCACAAGAGATGCCAGTTAACAGAGCATGGTACACACAGCACAAGAGATGCCAGTAAACAGAGCATGGTACACACAGCACAAGAGATGTCAGTAGACAGAGCATGGCACACACAGCACAAGAAATGCCAGTAAACAGAGCATGGTACACACAGCACAAGAGATGCCAGTAAACAGAGCATGGAACACACAGCACAAGAGATGCCAGTTAACAGAGCATGGTACACACAGCACAAGAGATGCCAGTAAACAGAGCATGGTACACACAGCACAAGAGATGCCAGTAAACAGAGCATGGAACACACAGCACAAGAGATGCCAGTTAACAGAGCATGGTACACACAGCACAAGAGATGCCAGTAAACAGAGCATGGTACACACAGCACAAGAGATGCCAGTAAACAGAGCATGGTACACACAGCACAAGAGATGCCAGTAAACAGAGCATGGCACACACAGCACAAGAAATGTCAGTAGACAGTGCATGGAACACACAGCACAAGAGATGCCAGTAAACAGAGCATGGTACACACAGCACAAGAGATGCCAGTAAACAGAGCATGCAACACACAGCACAAGAGATGCCAGTTAACAGAGCATGGTACACACAGCACAAGAGATGCCAGTTAACAGAGCATGCAACACACAGCACAAGAGATGCCAGTTAACAGAGCATGGTACACACAGCACAAGAGATGCCAGTAAACAGAGCATGGTACACACAGCACAAGAGATGCCAGTTAACAGAGCATGGAACACACAGCACAAGAGATGCCAGTAAACAGAGCATGGTACACACAGCACAAGAGATGCCAGTTAACAGAGCATGGAACACACAGCACAAGAGATGCCAGTAAACAGAGCATGGTACACACAGCACAAGAGATGCCAGTTAACAGAGCATGGCACACACAGCACAAGAAATGCCAGTAAACAGAGCATGGTACACACAGCACAAGAGATGCCAGTAAACAGAGCATGGTACACACAGCACAAGAGATGCCAGTTAACAGAGCATGGTACACACAGCACAAGAGATGCCAGTAAACAGAGCATGGTACACACAGCACAAGAGATGTCAGTAGACAGAGCATGGCACACACAGCACAAGAAATGCCAGTAAACAGAGCATGGTACACACAGCACAAGAGATGCCAGTAAACAGAGCATGGAACACACAGCACAAGAGATGCCAGTTAACAGAGCATGGTACACACAGCACAAGAGATGCCAGTAAACAGAGCATGGTACACACAGCACAAGAGATGCCAGTAAACAGAGCATGGTACACACAGCACAAGAGATGCCAGTAAACAGAGCATGGTACACACAGCACAAGAGATGCCAGTAAACAGAGCATGGTACACACAGCACAAGAGATGCCAGTAAACAGAGCATGGAACACACAGCACAAGAGATGCCAGTTAACAGAGCATGGTACACACAGCACAAGAGATGCCAGTAAACAGAGCATGGTACACACAGCACAAGAGATGCCAGTAAACAGAGCATGGTACACACAGCACAAGAGATGCCAGTAAACAGAGCATGGTACACACAGCACAAGAGATGCCAGTTAACAGAGCATGGTACACACAGCACAAGAGATGCCAGTAAACAGAGCATGGTACACACAGCACAAGAGATGTCAGTAGACAGAGCATGGCACACACAGCACAAGAAATGCCAGTAAACAGAGCATGGTACACACAGCACAAGAGATGCCAGTAAACAGAGCATGGAACACACAGCACAAGAGATGCCAGTTAACAGAGCATGGTACACACAGCACAAGAGATGCCAGTAAACAGAGCATGGTACACACAGCACAAGAGATGCCAGTAAACAGAGCATGGAACACACAGCACAAGAGATGCCAGTTAACAGAGCATGGTACACACAGCACAAGAGATGCCAGTAAACAGAGCATGGTACACACAGCACAAGAGATGCCAGTAAACAGAGCATGGTACACACAGCACAAGAGATGCCAGTAAACAGAGCATGGCACACACAGCACAAGAAATGTCAGTAGACAGTGCATGGAACACACAGCACAAGAGATGCCAGTAAACAGAGCATGGTACACACAGCACAAGAGATGCCAGTAAACAGAGCATGGTACACACAGCACAAGAGATGTCAGTAGACAGTGCATGGTATACACAGCATTTTTGTTTAATTTGGCAACCTTGGATCAATTATTGGTTAGTGAAGCTTAGTGCCTCGGCTGCCACCTCATAATTATGTACATTTTATGTATAGAAAGACACTACCACAACTGATACAGGATATTATTGCATTGTTTTATTTTTCTACTCCCTCTATCCATGTTATTAATATAACACACTCTCTCTCTCTCCATGTTATTAATATAACACTCTCTCTCTCCATGTTATTAATATAACACACACTCTCTCTCTATGTTGATAATATAACTCCCTCTCTCTATGTTGATAATATAACTCTCTCCCTCTCTCTCTCTATGTTGATAATATAACTCTCTCCCTCTCTCTCTCTCGATGTTGATAATATAACTCTCTCCCTCTCTCTATGTTGATAATATAACTCTCTCCCTCTCTCTCTCTATGTTGATAATATAACTCTCTCTCTCTATGTTGATAATATAACTCTCTCCCTCTCTCTCTATGTTGATAATATAACTCTCTCCCTCTATGTTGATAATATAACTCTCTCCATCTCTCTCTATGTTGATAATATAACTCTCTCCCTCTCTCTCTATGTTGATAATATAACTCTCTCCCTCTATGTTGATAATATAACTCTCTCCCTCTATGTTGATAATATAACTCTCTCCCTCTCTCTCTCTATGTTGATAATATAACTCTATCCCTCTCTCTCCCTCTATGTTGATAATATAACTCTCTCCCTCTCTCGCTCTATGTTGATAATATAACTCTCTCCCTCTCTCTCTCTATGTTGATAATATAACTCTCTCCCTCTCTCTCTCTCTCTCTCTATGTTGATAATATAACTCTCTCCCTCTCTCTCTCTATGTTGATTATATAACGGTTTCTGCCTAGAGTTTATATTATATCATTGTTGCCCCGAGCAGGCTGTAGATACAGTGATGTTTATGGTGTTAGTGAGTGGTCCATTATGGTGTAACCTGTGATATAAACAATAAATAGAGCTCAGTGTGGAATGGATTATGAATGGCTGTGTGTGCACTGAGTGTATGTCCATCCCATGCATAGAGATAAGAGATAGAGATAGAGGGGAGCTCACCGTCCGCCGCCGCCGGCTCACACACGGCTTTATTTAAAAGTGTTGATCTCTCAGCCCTCCAACCATCGCGACCGTTGGGCGGGTGGAACCAATCATAGCTCAGTCTACGCAAACTACGCATTTCATGTGGAGCGAGGCCTGGAACGCACGTTTGGAACGCACCCATCCTTCGCAAGAGTCGGGCGAGCGTGCCAGCAACAAAAATGGTCGACCGATATGCTATTTAATTATTTTTTTTTTTTTTAAATTGTTCAAACTAAGCATTTTAACGCACATAAGAGATACTGGCAGATGGTTATTAGACATGAATGCAATGTTGGAGGTATGGTTTATTTGTGACACCCTTCAGCACTGGGAGTTATGACATTTAGGGTTAATATTGATGTGATTCCCACAGAATTTGTTCCAGGCAGTCTACATTTGTTATATATAGGGGATAGCTGGATTAGATGTAAGTTATATAGCATGGTAAACACCCCTAGGGCGAGTAAAACTACAACTCCCGGGATGCCTTGCTGTTCTTGTGCACTCATTGACAGTTCTTGTATCGGTCATCGATTGCTTCTGTCTTGACATCACGTGGTCTCTGAAGGACGCTCTGTGTGCATGTGTTGGCTGTGATACCCGGTGTTCTATCAGTGCAGGAGCCTGGCAGGACTGCAAGCTGGGTGAGTGCTGGGTTAAATGGTTTCTAGAATTGGTTCTACCAAATATTGTGCACAGCCCCAAAACACAAGTAAAATCTAGCAATGGGTTGTGTTTTTATACATTCTGGGTACTTTTTTTTTTTTAAATTTGCATTTAGATCCAGTCTGTCAAGGCATAGCCAGGGCATACCATGCAAATTAAAGGACCACTCTGGGCACCGCTTGAGTTTGGCTGAATTTGGGTTTGGTCTTCATTTGGTTGGATATGAATATCGTAAGCTCATGTGAGCAGGGTCCTCATCAACCTATTGTTCTTGTAAAACTTTGTAACTGACTCATTTATTGTTAAATTCCACCCTTTTATAATATTGTAAAGTTCTGCGGAATAAGCTGGCGCTATACAAAGGGCAATAATGACATTTATTATTTTTTGGCATTTATATAGCCCCTACTTATTCCACAACACTTTACGTTATTATAAAAGGAGGGATTTTTAACAATAAATTAGACAATGAACAAATGTTACAGGAACTATAGGTTGATGAGGATCCTGCTCAAATGAGTTTAGTCTTACTTGGCTATAGTACAGACTATCAGCACTACAAGGGATATGTAGAACTTTGTGTTTAATTTTTATGTGTACTTATTTTGTGTATTTTTGCACAACACTCCCCTCCAGGCTCCAACCAGTCACTCCCTTGTAGTGTGGCTGAGCCATGTACTGGGGAAGAGGAGCTGCAGTAACTCGTACCCATGTCTGACAGCAAGTGCGTGCAGGGAGCTCCAAGCTGCTTTTCTACGGGGAACCTCCATTCCATTTGTCTCATTCCCCCAGGTTCCCCAACACAATGCGTCTCATTTCATCCCCCCACTTTGAGTCATGGTCAGGTTCCTGAAGCTCTTCTCCCCCTGACCATGACTCAGAGTGGGGGGATGAAATGAGACGCATTGTGTTGGGGAACCTGGGGGAATGCGACAAATGGAATGGAGGTTCCCCGTAGAAAAGCATTGGGAGACGAGATGGTATTTAACTCCTGTCTGACTATCACATATGTATCCCAACGTTTTAAACAAATGTTGACGGCAATGCGGGGAGATTGGATTGTTAATTCATATATAGTGGGAATGTAAAAAATATATCTCTGGTATGGAGAACACTATAGAACACGATTGAATCTAAAGTACACTTTCATATTCCCTTCTCTAGGGAAGTGGCGATCTTAAATCATTATCCATTTACAATGCGCTTATATAATAAAAAGTGTGTGTGTGTGTGTGTATATATATATATATATATATATATATATATATATATATATATATATATATATATATATATATATATATATATAATATTATTTTTTGACATTAAAAACTTTTTATTGCTAGAAGTTGGAAATATGAAAGGGTTCCAAATAAATCAAAAAACCTTGATAGATATGTTACAATATATTTGCCAAGTGGAATTTAGTGGAACCAGGAACCAAGTGGAACCAGTTCTGTAAGGGGGAGTGGGGGGGAAATAGAACAGGACAGATCATGTTTTTATTTGGTTGAAATGTTAAGTTTAACTGATTGTATATAAGAAAGCATAATAACAGGATGCAAATTAATAAAAAAAAATAAAAAAATTTAGTTTTAATTTAATGACTTTCATTATTTAAGTGTGTTAATGTATTTCTTATTTCATGTGATTATAGTTTAACCCCTTAAGGACACGTGCCCTTTTATTCCAGAAGTTTGGTCCTTAAGGGGTTAAACATTAAGCTAATATGTATGTACATTTTGATTTAAAAAAAAAAAAAAAAGTATAAATTTCAATAAAAATGTTAAAAAGAAAAGCATTGGGAGGATATTATGCATGCTCCGCCAATCCGCATCTCTATGGTGAACGTTAAGCATGGAGGTGCTGAAAGTAGGTATTGCACACTGTGCAGCACTATACTAGGAAGCACCTCTAGTGGCTGTCTGAGTTACTGTCAGTAGAGGTGTTCCTAGCCAGCAATGTAAACACTTCCTTTTCTCTGACTTTGGGGCGCAAGATTTGATTTGGACACCTCCTTCAGCAACTATTTTCCAGCTGCTGGTGGGAGGATTCGGGTGCTATGCTGACCAATTACATGTGCGCAGAGCTGAGGTATAGTACATCTAACCGTGATTACATGCATGGGAGAAGTTACACATTGTGAGAAAAGAGATGACCGCTCCAGCAATGTCGTCTCTCTTCTCCCCTGACCCTTGCTGCAAATTCCTAGATGTGCCTGCAAAGTGAATCCAGTATGTTAAAGAAACTCTCCTAAATATATTTATTTTTTCAACTTTAATGTGTTCTAAGGGTCTTGAATGTGTTAAAATCTCCTAAAATCTACTAAATTGTGTATTTATTTAGTTATGGGGGGGAAAAAAAGGGATTATATTAAAAATGATTTGACCATTACCAGTGGCATTGAATCTAGACTGTTCCCCTAGCAGGCGGAAGCATGGCGCTGCGGATGGGTGTCCGGTTATTGATGGGATGCAGTCTTGCAAGGAGAAGTCCATCGCTTTTTCAGGCGACGTGTGTGTCATGCAGGAGAGAATTCACAAGTCATACACCAAGCCTTTATTTACAGGCTTCCACAGGTAACCTCTACCACACTTCTACATTTCCATCTATAGAACTAGTTACTGACTCCTGGCTTCTAAATATTAACCCCTTAGGGTCAAATTAATCCTCCTCACTGAACAATTCCATGCTAATTCCTGACATATACTCCAGTCTCTTGTAAATCCAAGTTGTTTTGAAGTGGTCGCCGCTGTAGTGGTTATGATACAAGGAGGATCCTGGTCCTGTTCCCCAGTAATGGGATGAACAGTTTAGCAGCATTTATGCCTTTACATTGGTCCCCTCCAGGCTCTGATTTTCTCTGGTGATCCAGTGATGGTCTTCCAGGTACTGCAGAAACTGGAAGCATTGTGGGCCGACATTCATTGACTGAGAGCGTCGATGTAAGCCAATGACTGTCATTCTGTGCACAAAACTGACACTCTAGTTATGACGCTGTTGGAGCTGGAGTTAAATTTCCGGCAGCAGAGGGGTTAATATCTTTACTTGCAACCTTTCTAAATGAATCGCTGCTCATCCAAACTCCAGGCACCTTCAATCGCTGAAGTGGTCATGGTGCTTGGAGTAACACTTTTTTTTTCTCATTTATCGTTTTTATTGAGCAAAATTTTACATCACATAACACGATAAGTAATTCACAGTACATTACAATACAACTGCGCAGATAGTACTTAGAGATGTTTTCGAGTCATCTTTTGCGCTTGTCCAGAAGGCAATACATTGTTAGGTGGCAGTAATGTGATGCATATCATATTGACATTGCTTAACAGAATTTTCTAACTGGGAAAGGGATGGGGTACAGAAAAGAAAGGGATGGGGAAAGGGGGTGCCCTGGGTTCATTTCAATTATCACTAACATTAGCGGCACATCAACCTGGCGTTTCTGTCTCTAAACCTTTATTTACCATGTTTACCGTTTGCCTTTACTTGTCGTCCCAACTTTATATCCAA
This sequence comes from Pelobates fuscus, assembly GCF_036172605.1. Taxonomy (NCBI): domain Eukaryota; kingdom Metazoa; phylum Chordata; class Amphibia; order Anura; family Pelobatidae; genus Pelobates; species Pelobates fuscus. The sequence goes on from NC_086323.1 coordinate 48,088,632, forward strand.
CATTCCCATTCCCGGGTATATTTGTCTAGGCAACCTCTCATCTTACTAGCCATCTTCTCATATGCACTAATTGTGTTCATTTTGGCGATAATAGTTTCTATTTGGGGGGCCTGCTTGCTCTTCCAGTTGCCTGCCAGAGCTACCTTGGCCACCGTCAAGATATTTAGGATTACTTTTTTGTGGGGGTGTGTGTCCATATTTGGTATAACGTGCAATAGGTATTTATCTGGTTGTAGGGGAATGCTTGTGTTAGTCCTGTGTAAAATTAGGGATTGGACCTGTGACCAGAAGTTGTTTAAAAGGGGGCATGTCCAAAATACGTGGAGCAAGGTACCAGTGTCCGACTCACATCTCCAGCATAGGTTCACAGCACCTGAGTACATGGTCGCCAATCTTTGTGGCACTAAATACCACCTCATAGTTATCTTGCTGTATGCCTCCCACAGCGAAAGACTGTTCGATGCCTGTTTAGTGTGCAACATAGCAGACTGCCACTCTTCTGGGGAGATTTGGCTACCTAGGTCTTTTTCCCATTTAGTCATGTAAGGTAATTTTTCTGGTGCGTTACCTGCTATGATTGCATTATAACATACGGAAAGCGGTTTCGCTAGCTTGTTTAGGAATAGGTGGTTCGGCTGGAGTGTTGGTGCGTATTTGCTAGTGGCTGTTTGCTTGTTACGAGTAAGCATAATATTCTTAATTCTCAAGTACATAAAAAGATCTTTAGAGTCTAAACCTAGCTCGTTTTGTAAGTCAGCAAAGTGTTTTATTTCATCGCCAGACATTAGGTCCTCTACCAGTACCGCTCCTTTGCTTAGCCATTTACCTATTTGTAGGCCCGGGGAACAGGCTGTTAGTGCTGTGATTGGTGCTTTCCTGAAGAGTTTTGTCGGGTCTAGCATCATCGGGCTCCAGGCTTTCCACGCCTTGAGCATGGTAACCGAGCAGCGTATGTGCGGGCCTGTAGATGTTTGGGGTACGGCATTTGTCCACAGATAATGGACAGTGTCATGCGTGTCAAGGCATGCATTCTCCAATGACAGCCATAGTGGGTTATGTGAGGGGTTGTGGTTCCGGAGAAGTCTTATTCCCTGCGCTAAGAAGGATGCTTTGTAGTATGCATTGATGTCAGGCATACCTAATCCGCCCCTAGCGTAAGGGAGTCCCAGGCACCCTTTAGCTACCCTTGGGGGCTTTCTTTTCCAAATGTGTGCGTTTACTGTATTTTGGAATAGTTTAATCAATGAGTTCGGAAGTGATATGGGCAGGGTCCTAAAGAGATACAAAATGTGTGGCAGTGTCATCATTTTGATAAGATTGATACGGCCTAGCCAGGATGTATTTAAGCCTTCCCATTTTTCAAGGGTGTTCTTAATCTTGTTTATTATGGGATAGTGATTCTCTTTGGTCACAGTCTGGAGGGTTTTGGTCAGTTTGACACCTAGGTATTGTAGGGAGTTTGTGCGCCAGTCGAAGGGATTTTGCGGTTTTACGTTCCCCAACACAGTTTTCGACAGGTTAATTGGCAAGGCCTGCGTTTTATTGACATTGTTTTTGTAATATGAGACTTTCCCATAACCTACCAACGTTTCCATGAGTGAAGGCAAGGATGACTCTGGTTTTGTGATAAATAACAATATATCATCTGCAAACAGAGCTAGTTTTTTGGTGCCCCCTGGTGTACTCAGCCCTTGTATGGCAGGGTCTTGTTTCACTATCCTAATTAGAGGTTCTAAGCACAGGATGAAGATTAGGGGGGAGAGAGGGCAGCCCTGTCTGGTGCCGTTTCGTATGGCCAGCCTTTCAGAGATAAATCCTGTGCTAAACACCTTAGCCGAAGGATTTTGATACAGTGCCATTATGCTAGACCTGAATGTCGGAGGAAACCCCATTTTGGTTAAAGTAAGTAGCATATATCCCCAGTGCAGTCGGTCGAAAGCCTTCTCGGCATCAAGTGCTAGTAAAATACCTGCCTGGTGTGAGGTGTTTGCCCAGTCTATCAAGTTCAGGAAATGTCTAGTATTGTCGCCGACTTGTCGGCCTTGAACAAATCCTGCCTGCTCCTCTGAAACGAGAACTGGGAGGATCGGTTTGAGTCTAGAGGCAATGAGTTTGGCATATAGTTTAGTGTCAGCATTCAGGAGTGAGATTGGGCGCAAGTTGGCGCAGTGTGTGGGGGGTTTATTGGGTTTGGGTAGTGTCACTATATGTGCTTCTAACATTTCTGGCGGCATGATTCCTGTTGATTTTATGTGGTTAAACATTTTGGTGAGGGGTGTGATTACTTGTTTGGCTAGTTTGATGTAGTAATAATTTGACATCCCATCCGGTCCTGGGGCTTTGTGTTTAGGCAGGGACTTAATTGCAAACTCCACTTCATCCTCCGTGAAGGGGCTCTCCAGTTGTTCGTATTGTGTTTGTGTCAGGCTATCTAGGGGAGCTTTGTCTAGGAAATGGCCTATCTCGTCCTCTGTCGGTTGATGTGTGGCTGAGTCCTTGTCTAGTTGGTAAAGTGATGCATAGTATTTTGCTAGTTCGTTCACTATGTCCTGAGGGTTATAGAGTTTGTCTCCTGTAGCAGAGGTTATGTACGGGATTTTGGATTGTAGTTTGGTTTGTTTCACTTTATTGGCCAATAGTTTCCCAGCTTTGTTGCCCAAGATGTAGTACGATTGTTTTAAAGACCTCAAATGCTTCTCTGTGGTTGCTAGATGGAGGCTGTGGAGTGTTGCGCGGCATGTCATCAGCTGTGTGTGCGTTGCTAGTGTGGGTTTTGTTTTATTAGCGTGTTCTGCTTTGGCCAATTCTTGCTCAGCGTTATGCAGAGCCGTGTTGTGGGATCGCTTTGTTCTAGCCCCTAATTGGATTAGTTCACCCCTCATGACCGCCTTGTGGGCTAGCCATTGTGTGGTAACAGACGACGAGCACTGTGTATGGTCAGCAAAAAAGTCCTCTACCCGGGCCCTTATTCTTCGGAGGTGCTCTGGGGTGTCCAGTAGGCTATCATTTAGGCGCCATGTACCCCTACCCCTAGCCGGATATGGGATGCGGCATGGTCGGACCACGTGATCGTTCCTATGTTCGCTCTCGTGGCAAAGGGCAGGGTTTTAATATCAAGTAAGCATAGATCTATTCTCGTGTAAGTTCTATGGACCGTTGAATAAAATGTGTAATCCCTCCCACTTGGATTAAGGTTTCTCCAGGTGTCATAAAAGTCATGTCCATGCATCAAATCCCTAAGGTGCAGGCCTAGCGAAATCGAGTGTTGTTGCGGACGTTTGTCCCCTTCTCTTCTAATGTCTACCTCTGGGTCCGGGGCACAATTAAAGTCCCCGCTTATGATCGTGTGACCTACTTTAATCTCGTCAATCTTTCTAAATACCTTGTTAAGGAAGGATTTTTGTCTGTCGTTGGGCGCGTAAATTGAGGCTATAGTCACCGATAACCCGTTCAGGGAGCCCACTAGGATCAATAATCTCCCATCCTTGCTAGCATACTGTTTGGTCGGTGTGAAGGCCCAGTCTCTGTGAAAATATATGGCAACACCTTTGGCTTTAGTCGCGGACATAGCGTGGTAACCTTGGGGGTATGACTTGATGTTGAGTTGCGGAGGTTTGGTGATACAAAAGTGCGTCTCTTGTAAACTCACGACTGCCGCCTTGGATTTGGACATTTCTTGTACCACCAATCTCCTTTTATGGGGACTATTAAGGCCTTTAACATTTAGTGTTAATATAGTGAGAGAATCATCCATGATCCTGGTGGGAAACTATGCTGTACCAGGGTATTGGGGTAACATTCACGTCTTGCGACCTTTGGTAAAAGATCGTTCCAGGGCAAGGAGAAGGGGTGGGGTAGAGAGTAAACAGGAGTGTGGTAAGGGGAAAGGGGTAACCAAAGTATATACAAAGCGCCTTTGGGAAAACTGGCGCTCTACGTGGGTGAGGTGCGAGCGGGCAAACTTTTCCCCTCACACTTCTCATCCTGGGGTCGTACCCAGAGAGTACGGCCGAGTGCGAACAGCCTAATTCCTCATAGACTTGTATGACCCCTAACATTCTGAGGTTTCAAACATATGCCTTTTGATTATCTATAGCGAGTCTCATACTCCTGTCCCACCTCTCTCCGGACATTGCACTGACATGTGGCATTTTAACGTTTTGTCGCTAATTTGTGGCTACCTTGTACCCTCCTCGTGCTACATCCCATGAGGGAGCTGCGAGGCTCCTGTCGTTATGTATCTGCCCCGAACCTCACCCTCACGGGTGGTGCGAGCTGGGTTAGCCCCGCACCATTTAGTCCCGCTGCCTCGGTACTAGGGTATAACAGGTATTATGCAGTCATTAACACGGTACAATACACAAATACTCACAACCAGTTACGTTAGCACGTCAGATATCAGAGGATTAGCCATGGGTCAGAGAGTCCTTTAAATGTTCAGTATTTGCCGTGGGGTGGCGGCATGGTTCTGCTGGAACAGGACCCAAAGTCTTAATGCTTTCCACGTGGTGAGCACGCCATCTGCCATTCCGCCTGCGGCCTTTTCGGAGATGCTGTATTCGAAGCGTCCTGTGGTGGCGGTGGTAGCGGGAACAGGCCCCATTCCTTTAGTAAGCGCATTCCCACCTCCGGTTCGTTGACAGTGTGTGTCTTGGCATTCCTCCAGACAAGTAGCTTTGTCGGGTACCCCCATCGATATGGAATGTCGTTGTTCCGCAGTGTCTTTGTTACGTTTATGAACTCCCTCCGCCTGCTCATAGTCATAGCCGACAAGTCTGCAAATAACTGAACGCCTGCATACGGTTCAGGCAACGTGGCTTGTTTCCTCGCCGCTTGCAGTAGGGAGTCTTTAGTTTTGTAATAGTGGAACCGCGCTACCACGTCTCGTGGCACATCTTGACGCAGATTTTGCGGCTTCGGTAGCCTGTGGGCACGGTCCATCAGCCATTCCTGGTCCGATGTGTCTGGTATCAGGGACTTGCAAAGGGATAGTAGGTAGTGAGGCAGTTGTTCCCTTGCGATACTTTCTGGAATTCCGCGGAAACGAATATTGTTCCTGCGGGATCGGTCCTCCATATCCGCCATCTTCCTTTTCAGGATCTGTTGATCTTCCACTAAAGACTGTACTGTGTCTGCTAGCGTATCATGCGCAGCACAGATATCATCAGTGCGGGCTTCTAGGTTGTTGGTTCTTTCACCCAGATCTGCAATTTCCCTTTTAATGTCATTAGTGGCTTTCTTTAGGTCAGACTGCAGAATAAGCCTGAAATCTTGCAGCATAGCGTAAAGTTTCTTCTCCGTGACTGGGGCGTCGGTGTAGCGCTGCTCCTCGTGCTCTATATGAGGGTTTGGTGCCTGAGCTTCCTCCGGCTCCTCGCTGCCGCCATCTTGCGCCGGCCGCGACCGGTCTTTTTTCGTTGATCGGATCGAGTCCGTCAGCTTTGTCTGCTTCGCTCGAGACATGACAGGTAGTAGAGGCAAATTGCTTCAATATTACCCTTGTGCTGGGGGGTAAAAGCTGCTTTTAGTCAAGCTATGGCTGTTTCGGACCGGGAGCTCTCACTCCATGCGTCCGTTCACCTCGGCAGTTGGACACGCCCCCTTGGAGTAACACTTTAAAGGACCACTATAGTGCCTGGAAAACATACTCGTTTTCCTGGCACTCTAGTGCCCTGAGGGTGCCCCCACCCTCAGGGACCCCCTCCCGCCCGGCTCTGGGGAGAGGAAAGGGGTTAAAACTTACCTTTATTCCAGCGCCGGGCAGGGAGGTCTTCTCCTCCCATTCGGCTGAATGCGCACGCGCGGCAAGAGCTGCGCGCGCATTCAGCCGGTCTGATAGAAAAGCATTTACAATGCTTTCCTATGGATGCTTGCGTGCTCTCACTGTGATTTTCACAGTGAGAATCACGCAAGCGCCTCTAGCGGCTGTCAATGAGACAGCCACTAGAGGATTTGAGGGCTGGATTAACCCATTTATAAACATAGCAGTTTCTCTGAAACTGCTATGTTTATAAAAAAAATGGGTTAACCCTAGCTGGACCTGGCACCCAGACCACTTCATTAAGCTGAAGTGGTCTGGGTGCCTAGAGCGGTCCTTTAAGTGTCAGGGATTTGCCAGACAAATAGCTTTGCTGTGTGTTGAGCAAACCTTTGGCTTCAAATAAAAAAGAACCATAATAGACATAAACATTTGAAACAGGTGGATTTTGTTATATCCCAGACCCCTATATTTTCACCTAGAGCTACCCGGAGTTCTATTGCTGATCATGGCCAGTTACACGGGTCACTTGTAGCTGTAATGAACTTGGATTTACAAAAGACTGGAACGTTTGTCAGGAATTTCCCCCTAATTGTTCAGTGAAGTGGATTAATTTGACAGATGTTAATTATGTACAATCAATTGTTTGATAACACATTCTTGAATTGTAAAAAAAGAACCTAGCGACCAGTTTTACACAAAAAATAAAACCAACAAAAAACAAATATAGAAAAATTGCACAGGGCAAAATCCAGCCTGATTGCAGTTAAAAAAATAACCTTATTTTTGCCTTAAAAAAGATCCAATCCAATAACATCAATAAGAAATATAACCTTTATTATCTTAATAAATAGGAGACAAATCTTGGTTACATATTAAAATTTCAACTTATTGTGTAACTTAATGTAGCCCAAACCAAAGGATGACAGATAAATAGAACTCTAATATAACCAGTTACATAGATGGTCACTAAATCAAATGTATGCCCTTGGCTAGCCCAAGATTGAAAGCAGAATATAAATTATCTGATATGAGCAAGTCCTAGATCATTGGAGCAAAAAAGTGACTATCTAGAAGTGACTGCTAAATAAGGAAAGCCTCAAAATCTATTTAAAATAAAAATAAATACAAGAAGCAAAGGGGGGGGGGGGGGGGTGGAATAGATCTAATAGATCTATAAATAAATTCCTATTCTGTGCCTTGGAGGGCACCTATCCTTGGATCCTTGATTTTTACTGCATCCTAAGGCTACTGATACAAAAACAGCTTAGTTAGAAAAGAATAAATAATGGAAAATATATGGTAAAAATAAATGACAAAGGCAGGATAAATCTCTGTGTGTGATCCAATCCAGTAAATATCTGCAGGAGGTGTATCTTAGTGCACAGCATCACCGCATGTCGGCATGACCACGCACAGTCTATGAAAGTCCCGACGCGCGTTTCAACGCAAACCGGGCACTTCAAGGGGACAAAAAAAAGAGCTTATGTTAGCCTGTTCCTTGTGTCAGAGCGGTTTCTATTGCTTTGAGGGAGTTTGAGCCTCTATAGTAAACTATTTATTGTAAGCAGCTGCCCGAGTCTCACTAATGTCTATTCCAACCAAGCTCTAATTCTCATTGTAATGTAAACACAGTTTTGTTTTGTCTGGTTCTAATCTAGAACCTCCTGATTTCTTAGATTTTAACAGTTTTGCTTCACGTTCTCATACTTGTGGAGAGTTGTGTTCTGCAGATATTGGCCGGGAGGTGACTCTGTGCGGCTGGCTGCAGTATCAGAGGTAATGTACTGATTCTTTGTAACAGGCGTGCCTGGGAAGGTAATAGATTAATTTTTTTTTTTAATGGCTCAGGAATCTGTTCTCAAAAATATTCACTAAAGCATGAATGCAACGTAAATTTCAAACACTAGGCCAAAATACCCAGTACCATGTGTTTCCACTTCAGCGGTTGGAGCCTAGAACTTTGAATTCCTAACAATTTACTCTTTAGTGAATAATCCTATATGCTATTGTTATTTAAATGGACACTCCAGACCCATAGCGTGTCCTCTTTATTTCATTTTATTTCAGATTTCAATAGAAATTGGCACTTCTGTAAATTAACCTGGTTACACCACGTGGCATTTCTACACCTTTTTTTAAGGGTTTGTTTTGAGTATTAGTCAATAAGGGTTTAGTACACCTTTAAACCATTTTCTTGGGAGGAGAAATTGAGTTTTGATGATCTCCCAAGTGCTATTTGCACATGTTTCTGTATTATACCGTAGGTTTCATGTATTTGCTTTGCATGTTACTAGTCCCTGGGAGCCAGCCAACATTGTTACATTTGGAACTATAGTGATAAAATTACAAATAGAATTAAAATGTTACATTGTATAAAATGTCAGTTTCTAAATTCTGTAATAGTTCTGTCACTTACGGGGGTCTACTTTATCTCATGGTATCTTTTTGATTGTGGTGGAATTTCAATGAAATTTCAACACAGTCCATACGAGTATTTCTTGAGCATTATCATAGAGTATTTCATCAAGATTAGCTTTATGAAATACTTAGAAGGCACAGAGCCACTTTAAATATTTCTGAAAGTGTTTTGTTTGTCAGCCTGTGAGCCTCTCGTGGCTGTCAATCAGTCAAAACAGCCTCTAGAGCCACGTCTTTGTGAAGATTGTAAAAAAAAATTTATGATCTTCACATTTAGTTTCATGACTGTGTTGAAAGCAGGGAAGTCTCTCATGAGAGGAGAATCCTATTGGCACAGTGTGGTGACTGTTGCACATGCGCAGCACGGCGATCAAAGCTTTTTTATTTTATTTTTTATGTAGAAGCATTTGATTGGCGAGATCACCTTTTTGGATGATCTCACATGGAGAAGGAGGGATGGCATACATGGGCAAACTGGGGTACTACTGGATGAGAGGTTAGTTTCTATAGGGGGCCCAATAATGTAAACAGCAGCAGCAGGGACACTTCTGTAAAACATCTTTGTATTCCTGTTAGTGTTCCTTTAAGGAAAATCGTATATGATTAACCCCTTAAGGACACATGACATGTGTGACATGTCATGATTCCCTTTTATTCCAGAAGTTTGGTCCTTAAGGGGTTAAACCAAGGCACCTAGTAATCACTGCGTGAATGTTTATTATTGTTTTACTTTACCTGTTAAAGGAACTTTGTGGAAATGAAGGGAGGTCACCGGCGCTGGCTTACCTTTAGGGGATAAATGGTTTAAACGCAAAGTCTTGTCTCCAGCACCAGATCCCTCTGCTCCCTCCAGTTTTCGCTTGCTGAAAAGTTTGAAAATGAAAGCCTAGGACTGGCAGGGGCATTGCTGATTGGCTTAGAGCATTCAGCTGATGCTCTCAGTTACTGACTGGCTTCCCATTCATAAAAGCAACTTGAGGAAAAATATGTAAGCCATGTTGTCTTCTCCTTGTCAAATTCTCCTCCGTACTGGTTTATTGAATAACTCAATTGGTCACATGGCTCACATCAGCTGCTGTGGACTGCCTATCCCCAGTCAGCCTGTTGCACTGTGGGAGTTATATTTCTCAGCAGATAAAGTTCCAGGGGTGGCCTATCCCCATCGGTTACTGTTTAATATCTGTACAGTATTTTTATTTTTGTATTCTTCTTTATTTTTGTTGTGCACAAAAGTAACAAAAAGCCTTGGTGCGCCACAACAGCGACATCAAGAAAAATTGATAGACATTTGCAGTACAAGACGTGGCATTCGTTTGTCAAGGCACATTTTTAGATTAATGAGATCAATATTTCGACAGCTTAGGTTCTCGTTTAGTTTAAATGGTTTAACAAGATTTAACACGATGCATACGTCAGGTAGGAGTATTCAGAGGAGTGACAAAGAAGGAAAGTTCAGGGTAAGTTATAGGCATAAACAAAGACTCGTTCAACAGATTAGGTCGTCATAGACATATGGGTAGTCAAGATATACTGCACTATTTCTTTTCTGTGTGATATCAAGATAGGAACAAGTTGAAAACAGGGCATGGTATAGTAATGATTTACAGTACATTCAGGCTAAGCACGCATAGCTATATGAGTCAGCATAGACAGGTTTTTGATATGGTCACAGATTATACAGTGTCATGACATTTGCTAAGGTACTACACAGTATATTTGTTAATGTATAGGTAACCAAGTGTGTCAGGCTTAAGCTATGCTAATGCAGGTACCAGGTCTTCACTAACTATACCCTAAGAACAAGATATGGCGGCATGCCGTGTCATATTCTGCATTTTTATGGTAGTTACATGGTAGATCGGTATGTGCCAAACGTTTAGTCATATGAACTATTTGGTCGCCGCCTACAGCGGGCTATTCTCCGTCTGTGCTGTGTGCGCTGCAGGTTGGATACTCCTAAGGCCCCTGGTCTGTGCGAGTGGGGCTTGGGTTTGTTGGCTTGCCAGGTGCGTTTTGCGCCACCTTGTGGGCCTTTCGTTCTTTGGTCGGCACCCCGCTGGGCTCCTCTTTGCGGCACTCGCTGCGCGCTGGTACCTGCCGCCCGCTTTGCTAGCCTGGCCCAGAATCGGGCAAACAGTTTGTCCAGGCGTTGGAGCGTCCCCTCCGTGAAGTACGTTGAGGTGAGTGAGCTGCCCTTGTCCGCCATTTTGGGTGCCCATGTGTCTTGTGGTTGCTGGTTGCATGTGTCAGGCACCGGTTGCCCGGTTGCGTCCCGCTTGCCAGAGAGGACCGGGATAACCCCCACCGGTCCATGGGGGGAGGGGGGGGGGGAATAGCAGTAGTCGCTTGTTACCGCCAGTTGAGGCTGTAGGAGAGCGCCCGTCTCCCCTCGGTCCGATTACTGGTAGGCCGCAAACCCTCGAGGTGTATTTGCCAGTGGAGGAGAGTCCTGTAAGAGGTATCCCCGGAACCGCCGACATGTCAGGAACAAGGTTTGATGTAGCCTTGCAGCCCGGTAAGCAATTGGCTTGAGTATTCGTCGAGTTTAGTGTGCTGGCCACTGGAGCTCATGCAGCACACGTCCGTGTAGCTCAGTAGCCAGGCTCCGCCCCTGTACAGTATTTTTTTAAAAGCTTCCTGAACATTACCTGTATGGTCAGTTACATGATTCTTTCTGTATAATCACAGCAGTGACAAGTCATTTTGTTCAATAACGTTTTCATCCAATATAATGTTCTTTTACTTAAACAAAACATTGAGTTTGTAAAAGTGTGATGGTAAACGGTTATACTGTTTGTGTTCCTCAGACAGGGACTGTTCGTGGTATTACGAGATTTCCATGGGTTGACCCAAGTGATTCTCCCTCAGGATGAGGTACAAGGCGGTGATCGGCTTTGGGTAAATGACAAGCTTTGTGCCAGAGTGTTAAACATGTTTTCACTGTTGTCTCTTCTATCTGAAGCATAATTTGGATCTGAAGAACTTGTTGAGTGAGGCGACCTTAGAATCTGTGGTGCTGGTCAAAGGAACAGTGATAGCTCGGCCACATGGTCAAGAGAATCCAGTGAGTTGAATTTCATTCACCTTTCACAATTAAAGAACTGTTTGTGTATATGTTGAAAAGTAATGCACAGCTAAGGTTGGTTTTACAGGGTACCTTTTATTCCATCTAATTTTAATGTAAATTTTATTTCTGCACTTGGACCTGTCAATGTTTTTAGAAAATGGCTACTGGCGAGATTGAAGTTCAGGCAAGCCACGCACAAATCCTGAACCCCTGTAAGAAACTGCCATTTGAGATCAAAGACGTTGTGAAGGTAAATCTCCATTTTTGACAAATGTCGCCCCTGCTGGTTAAACATTTGACTATTGGCTACCAACCCTTAATTTCTCCTGAAATACACCACCAAAGCCATTTCTGAAATTAAGAACTTATTCCAAAAGTTTGATGGAGCATATGCAATAAGTAAATTAAACTACGAATGCTGACCTGGCCTCCTAATGTACCGAAGACATCTGTTAGATGCTCAGTGGATCATATTCACTTGGAGTGTTTAGACTTGGCCCATCAGCCTTTGTTGCACTATGGTTCCCTTAAATCTTTGCCAACTAGTAGGTTGAGGAACCATGTTAACCATGGATAAACTTGATGTAGATGTATCTCTTAAGCCACTGTTCAAAAACACGTTTAAAAATGTGCAGAATATATATTTATTTTTTTTTACATTTTTATTACTATTAGAAATCGGAGTCTTTGCGGATGCAGTATCGTTACTTGGATCTGCGCAGCTCCCAGCTACAGTACAACCTTCGCCTGAGATCCAGTATGGCAATGAGAATGAGAGAGTATCTATGTAACCAGCATGGTAAGGGGCAGCTTACATTCATTTTGTTGAATATGTATGAGTTGGCACTTTAAATGGTTACTGACTTTTTTTTTCACTTAGGATTTGTGGATGTAGAGACCCCAACTTTATTTAAAAGGACCCCGGGGGTAAGTATTGCATCATAATGGACTTCTATCAATAATCTAGCTGTGGAGCAGAGTGTTGTGAATAATGGTTCCATGAAAATGCAAGACTTCATATGTTTACAATTTCTGATTTAAAGAGTTTTGGAGTTGAGTCTGAGATGGGCATCCAGTGTTTCTAAGTTGTTGCCATTGTTTTTTCTGCTGACAGGGTGCCAAGGAGTTTGTGGTTCCCACCCAAGAACATGGAATGTTTTACTCCCTGCCGCAGAGCCCACAGCAATTCAAACAGCTTCTAATGGTTGGAGGACTGGACAGGTCAGTGATGAGTGACCCTTAGAAGATGGGTCATTCATTAACCCCTTAAGGACACATGACGTGTGTGGCATGTCATGATTCCCTTTTATTACAGAAGTTTGGTCCTTAAGGGGTTAAGTGTGTTGTCAAGAATTTAAAGTCTGTTTCAAATTTTAGGTAAAATAGTGAACCAAAAACATTGAAAATTCTCTGTGAATCACTGACAATTCTCATTTTAATGAATAAGCATGTGGAATTAAAAACCTAATAAACAAGGCCATTAAAAGATCACTCCGGGCACCTTTATGACTTCAGTAGGGCTGGATTCTAGACTTTCACATTAAACCAATCGTTAACGTTTTAACCATTAAAGATAAGCCGGTGCACCCAACAGACTTATGTTGGAGAATGTGTGGCCAAAAGGGGACCTACTTCCACATGTGGTGGTATTGCCCCAAACTGCACAGTTTCTGGAAGGGAGTCAGGGACCTAACCTCCAAGGTACTGCAGATGCATATAACCTTGTCCCCATGGGAATTCCTCCTATCGCACCCCAGAGAGGGCCTACCCAGACACACAAACTACTGACTCTAATAGCTTTGGCATGGCTCAAAATAGAAGTCCCCTCCAAAGTGCGAAACTCAGAATCCAAATTCATCAAAGTTTGGGAACCCTGAATGGATTACCTAAATACACTTGACTAAGAGGCGACGGTGACGGAAACTCAAATCTCTCTTCCCCTTTCTCTTCTTATTCATTACTGTACTGTCCTTCGGGCCACCTGTGGACTCTGGTCCTGGCATAGCCGAGTGGAGGCCGGGGCGCGGGGTCACAGCTTCCGATCCATAAAGGAGCCTTGGCTGGTCGGGCGATACTTGGGGGAGGGCAGGCAGAGCCACTGGGGGGACAGAGAACACTCTGCGATGGGGCTGGTGGTCAAGCGCTTTCCTTCTGGAGTCGTACCTCACAGTGGGATAACACACAACGAACAAGCTCACACATATCATAGGACACATCTCACTCTCAGGGGACAATAGACATCTCTTATTCTGCACACCTTTCTTACTTGCTTCTAATCCTCCCTTTCTACTTAAGTTCATTCGGTTCGTTCTACGTTATCTAATAAAACAAGAAAAGTATTGGACGCCATGTGCTCGTATAAGGGCCTTAAGGCACAACTAATGTAACTTGTACCTGCAAGGACATACTGTAATATCGTATGCTGCATCGACATGTTACTACATTGTTAGCAATGTCAAATCGTATCATATGCTGTCAATACAAATCAAGAATAAAAATAAAAAAAAAAAGCCGGTGGCAGAGACCTCCTGCCACCATAACAACTACTTCATTCTGAGGAATTTGTTGTGATGTCCAGAGTGTTTCTTCCTCCATTATTATTCCTTTTGTTTTATCTGCTGAGTGCCGTTGCCAATAGATGATGCTAAAATAAATGATCATTTTTATTTGTAGGTACTTTCAATTAGCGAGGTGCTATCGTGATGAAGGCTCAAGACCAGATCGCCAGCCAGAGTTTACACAGGTGACGTCTCTTTGGCTCGTTTCAGCTTGTCTATGTATTAGGTCCTGAAATATAGCTCAGTGTTCAATAAATATTGAGCTTTTCTGCTCAGAGATAAGCATTGTGTATCACATGTTTAGTGTTAATCTGTTCAAAAACAGTGTAATACTTAAAGATAAGACTGCACTCGGGGACTCCAGGCACCATCACACCTTCATTGATTTGTAGTTATGGTGCCCACAATGTTCCTTTAAGTTTGAAGCACCTAGGGGGAGAACCATTGATAGACTTTATGACGACATGGTTTAGTTTAGTGCAATATCTATGTAATATCTTCTACCTCAGATGACATTTGTACACCTTATAACTTTTATTAACGTGCAGGTTGATATTGAAATGTCCTTTGTGGATCAGGCTGGGATCCGGAGCCTGATTGAGGGATTGTTGCGATATTCCTGGCCGAAGGAGAAGGGGAGCCTTCCAGATCCCTTCCCCATTATGACCTATGCCGAGGCAATGAGCAGTTATGGCTGTGACAAACCCGATACTCGCTTTGAGATGAAGGTTAGATATCCATTGTATCCCAAATGTCACTTTTATTTATTTTTAATCTAAAAGGACTCCAAGGGCACTGTGATAAATGTATCATTTTTTTACGAATGGGGAGCTTCTGATTGGTTTAGAACATCAGCAAACCACTCTAACTCAATCAGCGGCGCTCCTTCCCAGCGGTAGCCCTTGTTTCCTCAAGCGGAATTTCACAGGCCAGGTTTGGACGAGAACAGCAGGGATTGGCACTTCCTTTGGTATGTATTTTTTTTTTTTTTTTTAACCAAACGATAGGGTCAGGTTTCTTCTAATAGTGTCTGTTTTTTTAAAATTTCACAAAATAAATATATATATATATATATATATGATACAACGAATGCCGGCACGCAAGGTTTGATAATAAATCAAATCTTCATTTATTTCGAAGTTAGAGGTCGACGTTTCAGCTCCTCACAGGAGTTTCATCAGGACACAAAACTTTTGTGTCCTGATGAAAGCTCCTGTGAGGAGCTGAAACGTCGACCTCTAACTTCGAAATAAATGAAGATTTGATTTATCAACCCTTGAGTGCCGGTATTCGTTGTATCCTGTATTGTTAAGCCACCAGAGCACCAGGTATTTTTTACATAGTCTTTGTTGGAGTGCAGGGGCTATCTAGATATATATAATCTCTATCTCTCCCTAGATAGCCCCTGCACTCCAACCAAGACTATATATGAATATTCTTTGTACTTGGTGCCCAAATGCAAGGTAAAAAAAAATCTATTCCTAATTAATTTTTGAAAATCTTTTAATAATCTTTACACCACTGCGCTGTCAGCATATCTGTTAGTAAATAAGGAGACTGGCAGCAGTTGCGTGTGCACCACACTGAACCCAATTACAATTTTCTTACATAGCACCAAAATATTCCGCAGCGCTGTACAAACGATAATCAAGACAAATATTTCATTCCAACAAAACGTGTGTGTCGTACGGGACAATTTAAACGAATGAAGCACAAATACACAAAGGGAACCAAGTGATCTGAATGTACCAGAGGATGGGAAAGCAAAAAGAAGTATACTAGTAATCCAAGTAGGGGGCAGAGAGACATAGAAATGATCTCGTACAAGCCTCCCCAACTGGTGCTAGTACAGAAGTAGCAACCCTAAGTGATGCATGTAAACTGTGATAAAATCTAGCCTTTAATAGAAAAGTTAAAATTAACGAAATTTAGGAGGTAAGTTAAACAACTAAAGGCTGAGAGGTAAAGCCCATCAAAATAAATATAGATAGACTTTGTTGCCCTTGTCTGGTGGCAACATCCGAGGGTAAATTTAGAAGGACCCTATTGCAGGTAATGTCTAAAGTTTCAAATAGTTGACCCTCCAACTCCCAACTCTCTAAGCCACCTGAAAGGCAATTGAGTCTAATCCTCTCAGCGGTAAAAAAACGTCGGCAGCCGGCTATCTAGTAACACATCTAGAAATCATCTAAGCTAGGTAGTAATCTGGAGAAATAAAGTACATAAAGCTTAAGTCTTGTCCCCTGTCAAACTCCACCACCCACTAGCTAGTTAGTGTCCCGACGCGCGTTTCGCCGAAACTCGGCTCTTCCAGAGGATGGGAAAGGTTTTTGGGAGGAGGGAGCACAGTAGGTGGGAGACGGCAGAGGTGTAGGAGATGTGGAGTTAAGGGGAGAGCTGATAGGCTTTTCTAAAGAAGTGTGTTTTTAGGTAATTTTTGAGTGATTGCAGAGATGGGGAGAGAAAGATGTTGTCCGGTGGGAAAGCATTCCATAAGGAGGGGGCAATCCTAGAGAGGAGTCCTGCAGGCGAGAGTCTAGGGTGTGAGTGCGAGAATGGGACCGTAACTGGCTTTCTGCAAAGCGAATCGGCCGGGCAGGTGCATGTCTGCTAATGAGTGAGGAGTGTTGGTATAGATTTTATTCCACTTGTAAATCTAATCCTTTATAACATCAGGCTTATTTACTAACCGGAGTATTGTGGGGAATTGAAAGTGACTTCAAAGTGAATTTTACTTTTTTTATGCCAAAGTAGCTGGATTGGCTACATTATTATCATTATATTTATATAGCACCAACAAATTCCGTAGCACTTTACATCCAAGCAGACTTTTTCCACTTCTGTTATTTTGACTTTAAATTTGAAATTCACATTGAATCCCTGACCATTTTCACTTCAGCGGATAGCCCTTTGTCACTTTGCGTTAATTAATTTTAAATGGCTCTTTACAGATTTATATATTTTTTTCCTCTCATTTTCAGATTACTGATGTTACGTCTGTTTTTAGTGCTGCACAGCTGGGATTTGTACAAGAGATCCTGAATAAGCCCCGTGGCTGTGTAAAAGCCATTCACATTCCAGAGGGAGCGGTAAATGTCCTTAATAATAAAATCTATCTATATATATATATATATATATTTGTTATTCATGCTACACCAGCTGGGTTGTAAGCTGCTGCAATGAAGATACGTATTAATAATAGCAAAAAAAGTCTGGCTCTTGAGTTGTTGAGCAATTTTTTAGTTTCTAAAATAATCTCTCTCAACAAAGTTAGAAAATATTAATAGTTTTTTTTTTAATATTTACTTTTTATTGAAGGTTTTCAAGATTATGATTTCAGTACATAGTTGTTTCATATGACAAACAGAACTGAGTATACAGAAGACGCATGGTTTGGGTATTACAGTGGTTAGTAACAATTCACATTATCCATGTCAGTTTTCATGTATAGTTTACCATTTCATTCTCAATGTACTGTGGTTGTCAGTTATTTCCTTCAGTAAGATATATGGTAATATGTAAAAATAACTCAACAAATGTATTTACATAAACAGTTTTTCAGCCAACCACGGAGATTCCACTTTAATGTTGTTATGTAGGTTGTTTCCTGTCGGGGTATAAAAGTCCTTTACTAGCACCAGTCCCTCTTTTAGTACCTCTTATGTCTCTAAGGCTTCCTTCCCCTATACCACCTATTCCAAACCTCCCATACTTCTCTAAACTCTTCTGTGGCTTTAGTGGACTCGGTGGACATTTTCTCATAGATATAGAATTGTTGGACCTTATCTATTAGTTGTTGTTTATTTGGGCACCTGTGTGATTTCCAATTTAAGGCAATTAGGTGTCTGGCAGCCATGAGGATTATACCTATTAGTTGGGTATGTTTCCGGTAGGTGTTATCGGGAAATCGCAATAGCAGGCAGGATGCCATGTCCATAGGAAAGTTGGTAATTGCGAGTTCAGTTAGTAGGGTTTGAACGTCCCCCCAGAGCGGTTGTATCCCCCCACATTTCCACCATATGTGTGGCAAAGTCCCTTCGTCTATATCGCATCTCCAGCATTTGGCCGAGACCTCTGGATATATTTTGTGTAGTCTATCGGGAGTCATATACCACCTATAAAGTAATTTGCGGTGTGCTTCAATATGTGAGTGACACTTGGAATATTAATAGTTTATGTATAAATTGATTGTGACATCATCCCAAGTGGTGTTCTGAGCCATATAATATTGTCCGAGTTTGTCAAGGAGGCAGATCAGGGGCAGAGCCAGTACAAGCCAAACACAGCCCTGGCCAATCAGCATCTCCTCATAGAAATGCATTAAGTTAATGCATCTATATAAGGAAAGGTCAGTGTCTCCATGCAGAGGGTGGAGACACTGAATGGCAGTACTACACATTGTGCAGCACTACCCCAGGATGCTTCTCTTGTAGCCATCTGGGGAGTGACCAGTGGAGGAATCGCTAGGATGTAATGTTAATACTGAATTTTTCCTGAAGGAAAAAACTGCGTTTGCTGCAAAAAGCCTGAAGGGGATGGTTATACTCACCAGAAGAAATACAATAAGCTGTAGTGTCCATTTAATGGTGAGCTCTCTCTACCGGCTCCCCTGTGTCTGAATTTGATTGTTCATAATCAGCCATTTATATTATCTACAGTGTAGTAGAAGATAACTTTATACAATAAATGCGCTTCAGTTTTTTTCGCAAACATTTGTGGTTTTACTGTGAGCTAGTATGTCTATTATAATAATAATAAAAACTGTGCAACAATATCGTTAGATTAATGATTAGACACAAATATGAAAGTTATGAGGGTTAACTATTTACTATTTTAAAATAAATCATCATTATAACATGAGAAATTGAACTCTGTAACATTTCTCTTTTGAGCCAGATATTTCTATTTAACTATTTCTAATTTTTAATGTTATATCCTGATATTATATCAGCTACTTTAGATCTCAATACTACTGAATGTCTAGTGTCATCCTATGTTACGATATGTAAGCAGAGTAGAGGAATGAGGAAATTTAATGTCTAAAATATCTCAGAAATGGGTCTTTCAGAGTTTGTCGTCTTTTTTTTTTTTTTTTTTTCCTATAAATTGTTACCCAGTGTACTCTGACAATGCAGATTTGAGGTTTTCCATTGCAAATCTTGAAATCCAGATTTGCACATTTTCTTTTGAATTAAAACCCCATCTTGTTTGTGAGCTTCCACCCTGCAGATTGTCCCGCGCATGTAAAACAATCAAACCCTGTACCACATGTCACGTTGTATTGAAGCTCATAGAATTTTGGTTCATTTCCAAGTAATGTTATTACTTGCCAGAGGAACAGCAGATGTTTTCCAAGGCAAGGCTCGATGAATAAAGTACTGCTCTCCTGTAGGAGGGAAGCACATTTTAATGAGCGTTCATCACCAGAGTTTGTCATTTTACTGTACAGGCATCTTCTATCCCGAGCAATGGAATGGCATCATCTTGTTACTCCGATACAGTGGCCCTAACATAAAACTGCTTATTCCCAAGAGATTAGCATCTCACACCCCAATGTAAATGGGCAATCTTTGGACATGACTTGGAGGAACAGGTTTTCCTAGAACATCTCTCTAATTTATAACCTCACGTGAATATATAATGGCACTCATTCGATCTGAAGAGTAGAATCGCTAAGTAAACTATCAGACATATTGCTGCCTGGTTTTATGAACCAAGCAATAAATACCTTTCATTTGCACTACCAAATGCACATGCAGAGGCTGGGGTCTCTCTGGAAGACGGGATTAGAGGGAATGTGTTCCCCCAAACTTATAATTTAAAGTTTGTATGACAAGAAAGATAACATTCTCCATAACCTTGGCAATGAGCTGAAGTGATGATACTAAGAAAGTACCCTTTAACACATTTAATTCGCTTCATCTTTCTATTTCTCTCTGTTAAGGAAAGACATTAGGTTGACATTGTTTTCTGATATCTTGTTTTAATAGAAATATCTGAAGAGGAAAGATTTGGATTCCATGATGAAGATAATTAAAGATCAGTATAAACAGGTAACTAGAAGGTGTGTGGATCTTTATAGGACAGACTCTTGTTTTGTTTGAAGTTTGTTGCGTGAGAATGATTTGTATTTCTCTTTTCACTGTAAATCCTTGCAGGATGTGATGCCCCTAGTACTGAAGTCCGATGGGAGTTGGAGATCTCTGCAGAAATTAATCAGTGAAGAGTTGAAGAAAGACCTGACCGATGCGATGGGAGCCAAGGCTGAAGACCTCATCCTGCTGGCAGCTGGGGATCATGATAGAGTTGTGAGTCTGGGCATGTGTATTGTATTCTGTTCTGGAACTTAAAACATTGGTAATTTAATGTGGAACGCTTCTCAAAGTGTCACCACCCTGAGAACGTCCATCTTAATATGACGTAGTATGATTGTTTCTCCTGCTAATGTATCACCGGCATGGAAATTAAGGAGTAAGTATACATGATTTGTTACAGACTTTAGATATGTAGACCAGAACAACCCTTAAATAATTGCAAGACAGTGCAAAGAATTAA
Source organism: Pelobates fuscus (assembly GCF_036172605.1). NCBI lineage: Eukaryota > Metazoa > Chordata > Amphibia > Anura > Pelobatidae > Pelobates > Pelobates fuscus. Next base: position 48,108,991 of record NC_086323.1, read on the forward strand.
CAGGATAAAATTGAACTTCCCTTACACAGAAAACTCAAGCCTGAATACTGCCTCAGTCTTCAAGCACAAATCCAAAAACAAAACCAGGGTGGATCTGCTAGGGAACATAAGAAGAAAGGCACAAGTGTGTATCTGTGTTGATTTTAAACTAAAAGTTTTAATTGGCCACTCACACTTTGAATGCCAAGTTCAAGCCTTCATAATATACTTGATGATCTCCGTAAGTATCTCCTGTTACTGTGTAACCTCAATAGCCTTCCTGGGAAATAGAAGAACCAATGGAAACACGTCTTTCTTCTTCTATTCCTTAGCAGATCCACTCCTGTTTTTGTTTTGGAATATTTCCTTAGTAATCTGACAATTCCATACAAAACCAGAACCGCTCCTGAGTAAAGATGTAAATATACTGTAGATATTGTGGCCTTGATTTACTAAGCTTTCTGAATGATTTACCTGCAGAAACCTCCATTAAAGTCTGTGAGAATTGTTGTAGATAAATCGTTTGGAACGTTTTTCAAACCGTATTGAATCGTTTAGAAAGTTTGTCAAATTGAGGCCTATTATTAGGAAACTTTTGAGGGGAAAAAAATGAACTGTGCCAGCAGTGTTTGTAGAGATCTGGAGAAACATCTACTTCTATTTCTAGGGGGAATTTCAGGATTATGATAGAATTCTGAGGAAAAAAAAACGAAGTCAAAACAGGCATTCCATCTATGAACTGTATTTTAAGGTTGATTCATCAAAAATAATTGACCCAAATGAGTTCAGGGAACCTATATTAATATAACGGGTCTGGGAGTGTCACTCTAAAAGGGTGTGTAGATGTCTGCAGATCGTAGTCCGATGCTGGCTAGCAGTTGAGTGGCAGAGCAGTATGAGAGACTTTTTAGTTTGGTGGAATATAGTGTAACGTTTCACAGAGCTCACTCTGCATGGAACAGTCTGAACTGTGTTAATCATGTTCCGTTTGATAAAGAGAAGATTTTTAGGGTACTTTGTCGAACAGAGAAAATATATTGAGTGTCAGTAGACTAGGTCTGCGATGAAGTAATTGAGATAGCGAAGCAGAGTTGCACAAATATATGCAAATCGAGTATACGAAGTGGTGAATAACATTTTTAACCCACCTCCCTCTTCCAAAAAAAAGATGCTGGTGGGGGTAGGTGATCAAACCTCATATTGAGGTGTGTTGAAGTGGCATGGTAGAAGTCCAACATTGTTCCAGAAATCACGTGAAGGCATTTGAGCTTCTCCACTAGGAAATTAAATATTGTAGATTATAATGACAGGGGTTTGTATATATTTTTTTTCCCCCTACAAAAAGTATCAGAACTATAACTGTTAATGTTGGTGGAGTACTCAGTGCTTTGAGAGTTGAAGTTGCCTTGTAACGACTGAGAAGCACAAGCCATGTGTCTGGGGGGAGGAAGATCTCCCAAGAATTTATCAAGTCAGTGTTTTCGTTTTATAACTATTATTTATGGGCTCTTGAGAATTATATTTCTTCTTCCTTTTCTATCTTTCTGCTCAGTGCACAGCATTAGGGAAACTTCGGCTAGATGTTGCTTGCCGTCTGGAAGAATGTGGTGTTTCTCTCCGCAGTCTCACCGATTACAATTTCTTGTGGGTGGTGGACTTTCCCCTGTTTCTCCCGAAGGAAGATAACACTCAGGAACTAGAATCTACCCACCATCCTTTCACAGCCCCTAATCCTGAGGACATGGATCTTTTGTACACAGAACCAGAGAAGGTGAGAGGTGAAAATTCTGCTGACTGTAAGAGCCACTACAAAGGAGAAAAGGCTCAGGGAAAGAGTTCAGTTAGCTTTCTGTATCGCGTTGTAAATACACACCCAACCCATTATGTTATTCCTTTGTTTTCTTCCAGTAGAATGGGGGGGGGGGGGGGGGGGGGGGGGGAGGGGAGGGGGGGAGGGGAGGAGGGGGGGGGGGGGGGGGGGGGGGGGAGGGGAGGGGGGGAGGGGAGGAGGGGGGGGGGGATCATCCTTTAAAGACCTCAAATCACGATTATCTTCAAGGTAATGACTAAGCTTTTGCCACTCCAGTTGATGTGGATTTTACTTCTTAGTATGGTTGGCTGAGTATTTGGGAAGTGTAGTCTCAAACAGCTGGAAGGTTAAACCTGATCCATCACTATCTCCTAGCAGTATGGCATGTAGCGGATAACTTCATGGTCTTGACTTTGGGTCATTCGTGATGCTATAACATTAATGTATGGATTATATACAAATTTCAAGAGTATTGTATGCTCTACCCTTACAGGTCCGTAGTCAACACTATGACCTGGTTCTAAACGGTTGGGAAGTTGGAGGGGGTTCAATCCGTATCCACAATGCTGATTTGCAACGTTGGGTCCTAGAACATGTCTTAAAGGTAAGAGACTTCCATTCAGATGGCGATGGTATTGCTTTTATATTCCTTCATACAGAGACTGTGAATGTTACTTACTAAGAATTCTGGTAGTTGCAACGGGGAAATACCAGCGATGTGACTGCACTGGGGCCTGCATGCTCAGGGGGCAAATCAGTTGGCCTAAGGACTTAAGGCCCCCCAGCGAGTATTGCTGAACAGGGTTGTAGTGGCCCATTAACAGCACAACCGGGCAGCTGTAGTATCGGCAATTCCACGAGGAAGTGAAAAGCAGATCACTTCCTACTACATAAAGAGGGAGGTGGCATAGGAGTGGGGAGAAGAAAAGTAGACACCGCTCCAGACCCACACTCCCATTGGCAATGGCAGGACTCAAATTAAGTCACTCTCCTGCACACAAAAGGTATGTTAACAGGAGGGTGGCAGCTATAAAAAAAAATCAATAAATGCATGTGTGTATCTAAATGTGATAAAGTGTGCGTGTGTATATGTCAGTGTAATCAATATGTGTATCCGAGTTTGTGTGTATGTATCAGTGTGTAACACGCAGATACACACGTACCTTTAACATATAAAACAAACAGACTGTGTGTAGATGATCTTCACAAATGTGAAGGAACGACACACAGGGGTCAGAGGTGGTGGTAAAAATACAAATCGTGACTCATCCAAAAAAATAAGCTCAGAGTATAAATAGAGGAATGGCCCAAATAGTTAGTTGCATATGACCCCAAGAAATGCCAAAAAAAGGGAAAATAATAAATACTTTATTGATATATATGAATAGAAGACACTATACGTGAGGGACGATTACTTAGTGACGAGGGGTATATAAGTCGTCTGGAGGTCTGTCATGCAGCACAGACCTTTCAACTCCTACATATGTCAAAGTTGGTAAGCACTAAACTCACTGTAAGTCCTTGAAGAGCCCCTAGTTAAAAATTACTAAGTTCCTCAGCAATCAAAAATCACGTTGGCTATAGCAGATAGGCTAAAGATCAATGGACAAAAAAAGGGATACTGCACTGTTAGCACCTGTAGCTCCTAAGAACAGACACCTTAGAGGGTGTTCTAAACTTTCCCTATGCTATCAGTAGACAAGAAAGGAATACTACACTGTTAGACCCTGTAGCTCCTACATAAACACCTTCAAGGATGTTCTATGCTGTCACTAAATATTAAGACTAAGAAATTCCAGTTAACCCCTTAAGCAGTAAAGTCAAAAAGTAAACAGACTCCGAGCTACAAGTTAAAAGTAAATGTGGGTGTTAAACACCTAGTGCTCCCATTGTGAACAGAAAAGCAAAAAGACAAACGAACCCGATGCGCGTTTCGGTGCGTGTAATTGCACCATCGTCAGGGACTGAGACCTCCAGACGACTTATATACCCCTTGCCACTAAGTAATCGTCCCTCACATATAGTTCCTTCTATTCATATTTATCAAAGTATTATTTTCCCTTTTTTGGCATTTCTTGTTGTCACATGCAACTGACGATTTGGGCTATTTATACTCCTAGCTTATTTTTTGGATGAGTCACTATTTGTATTTTTATAATTTTTCTTACTTTCCTTGACCTTGTGTACAAAACCAGGTTTAGAGTCCCATATCTATTAGAGACTCTATTATTTGTTTATTGTTTTCTACCTTTAACATACACTGACATATACAGTGTGTATATCTATGTCAAGGCGTATGAAACTGTCAGTGAGTGTATCTGTGTGTCAAGGAGTGTGTATCTGAGTGTGTGTGTGTATGGTGTCAGTGTATATCAGTGTGTGTGTTTGTACATACATCGATTTGTTGATGTATGTATGTGCATGCAAACTCCAAAATTATATACAAACCCCAACCCTACACACAAAAGCACACTTGCATTTAAAAGGAACACTAAATATGAATACACCCCTGCATATAAACGTAAATACTGCATGCGAATGCACCACTGCATTCAAATGGCAACAGGACATACAAATACACTCTACATGCATACACATACTCTGTACAAAAACATGCTTACATTCAAATGCACAAACACAACCTCTGCAAGGATGGGTAAATGGTAGATCCCCAGCTGTCATAGCAACGTGGGATTTTGATAGATGGGCATCTACCTTGGGGTCACCCTTGTACTAGAGGGGACCCAGAAAATGTTCTTGCGCCAGGCACTCTCTACATTAGTTCTGTCACTGGGTAATTGATAACCAATTATAGAAATCAACCTGACTTTGTATCTAGACAGAAATAAGGTTAGAATATACGTACAGAAACGGTACTTGTTATTTATACTCCCACAAGCAAGCATGAGGATTCCTGTCCCTTAACACGTTCACAACTGCTCAGACTCCTGATGATGAATTAGGTCCAGAATTCTTTCAGTAGCTGGAGAGAGTATAATTCTCAAGACCCAAAACTTGTATTCGAGGGTAAAAATGTGTATATCTAATCGGCCTTTTCATTCCATAACAAACTAGTGTAATTCCAGAGTAAAGTTAAAATTGTGGAGCAATCCGCAGGAAATTTTTTATTTATTTTTCCTGCAATCTTGGAAATTAGAATTGAAAGTTTTTTTTTTTTTTTTTTTATTGCCCACAATATATTTGGCATTACCTTACTTAGCTTGCAATATCTGAACAGCACACTCCACCTCCTGCTGTGTCTTAAATGAACAGTGTCTGAACCCTAGCCCTTCTTCACCATTTACTTCAAAGGGACACTCCAGGCACCCAGACCACTTTTTAACCCTGCAAGTGTAATTATTGTAATTTTTTATAAACTGCAATAATTACCGTACAGGGTAGACAGCCACTAGAGGGCACTTCCTCCTTCATAGCACAGAAAACCTGTGCTAGAGCGTCGCTGGACGTCCTCACGCTGTGTGAGGACCTCCAGCGCCGCTCAATTCCCCATAGGAAAGCATTGAAAAGTATTTTCAATGCTTTCCTATGGGGGAGCTCTAATGTGCATGCCGGGCAGGATCAGTCTCGCCCACCAGCCGACGTAATGCAGAGGAGGAGGAGCGGTGGCGGAGGAAGAAGCAGCGACGTGGGACATGTCGCTGCTTCTGGTAAGTCACTGATGGGGTTTTCACCCCTTCAGCAACCGGGGATTGGGGGGTGGGAGGGAGAGGGGACCTGCAGTGCCTGGAAAACTGATTGTTTTCCTGGCACTGGAGTTTCTCTTTAACCTCTCCTGCCTGACAGATGATACTACCTTGCTTGATGACATATGAAAGCGTGGCCATACAAAGTATTGGTTAATAACGTGCAAACTATCGAAGGTCAAGACAATGGAAAAATGCAAGCGGAAAAAGGCTGGGATGCTGCCAGCACAAAATACCCTCTGCAAATGCTTTAAGTAGATATGCGAGTGCTCATATGCAAAAAGGGGAGTTGAAATACCAGACCATAATTGCACCATTATCTTTAAAGAAACATATTTAGTTATGATGGTTGGGGTGTCCCTTTAAAATTGAATAAACCATGACAGGCTTCATATAGTGTCCACATGACCTTATCTATGGAATTAACTTTCTAATATATGACCAGTGTGGACCAGGTTTTGTGTGATTATGGCAGTATTGATCCTGAGTCTGATGTATCTGTATTGCATGAATTACAGCTCATGGTTTTATTTTCCAATTTATGTGCAGGAGGATGCGAACGTTCTCTCTCATTTGTTAGAGGCTTTGGAATCTGGAGCTCCTCCACATGGCGGGATTGCTTTAGGTAAGAGTTGTGCTTACTTAATTTAGCAACATGATTAATTAAAAGCCAGTTTGCTGAGACAATTGGTGCTTCAAATTAAATTATATTCATTACATGTATGATCAATTCAAAGAAAAAGTGTCATTTAACTCCAGTTTGGATAGGGACAATTCTTTTCAAACTACATTATCTCAGAGCTGAATACACTTGTTAACAATTCAGAAATAAAATAAATTGGGGGGTGATGGTACATAGCTAATGTGTGAGTCCCTGAAACACTAATAATAATAACCTGTCACATTGTTTCACACCACGTGAAAGATTTAAACTCTGATAGGGTTATTCGCTTATTCGGGTTATAAGTAAGAATGGTTGGAAATTCAGAAATGTTTAAATTTAATGCCAAAGTAGTTGATCTGGAACAATAGCTGACTTGGAGGATTTTTCCAATTTTGCTATTTTGACCTTTAAATTTGATATTCCATTCAAATTCCTGACTCTTCTCATTTTAGCAAATATATCCCTGTGAGAGTGACTGTGAATTCTTGTTTGCTCCTGCTCGCACCCCATGCTGTGGAGTGCTTTAATTGATGCAAAGATATATTTATCAAGGTCATTTACTAATGTCTGCCTGGGGTATAACCATATGGCTGCCTACAGAGCCTTTCGGACTGCAAAATCTGAACATTGTTTATGCAATTCAATAATGTTTGGCTTTTGTAATTCAGACTCCGAACTGCGATGACGTGACCAGAGGGTGGTGATATATCAAGAGGGAGGACATCCTTGTCTCCCAAACTCATGATTAGTGGGTGGGGGATACTTGGTCCTCCCCTTAAATATTTTAACATACCCCACCCGCCGACCACTGGTGGGGGGGATCATTAGGATGTACCAGTTTTTTGGGGGGGTTTGCGTGTGGTCTTCCCATGTTGCTAGTTTTAACAGTTTCATAGATATTGCTCCACATCCCACGGGATTCTCTATGGACCTCACTGTTGCAATATCGTGCATGCACAAGAATACAACGTTGACGTGTGCTCCTGGCAGAGTGCAGAGGCTGCAAGGAACACCCTGCACACCGCACTGCAAGCAGAGCAGTCAACGTTGGGTGTCTTTGCACAATGTGGAAAGACCCCAGATGGTGACAGAGTGCTTTAACTCAATTTAAATGTTTGATTATTGGGGGCGTGGCCTGGACGCGAAGCTAAGCGGACGCAAGTCAAAGCTGCTCCCACTCCAATTGCTGAACTGTCCGAGAAAAAAGCCACAAATCGACTTCAAAACCCGGCAAATGGGACACCAACGGAATGCCACTGGCGAGGGCTACACGTTGATGCCAAACACCGGGCACCGACAACAGAACACCCGGCAAAGCAACCCGAGGCCTACGAGCACAACCGGCGTGGGGAAGGCGGCCGCTCCTCCATTGCTGGCGACGGCTCACAGACAGCGCCTAGGCCCACGTTCCCCCCCCCCTATGGACCGGCGGGGGTTATCCCGGTCCCGGCTACCCACTACCTGCTGTCCAGCGACGAAGAGGTAACCCGTACACGACGACCACTCCATGTAGCTGCAGGCAAGATGGCGGACTCCACAGGGTCTCCCAACACAAGGGGCCTACTGGAGCCGCTGGAGGTCCGCCTTGATAAGCTATTCTCTGCCTTTTAGCAGAAGCTTGAAAGCAAACCGCGACACATGAACCCGCCACCTGACCCAATGCACCCTCCCTGTTATGCACCAAGCTTCACCGGTCGCAAGACTCATAAGACACCAACCGACAAGAAGCGGAAGAGACGAGAGAAACCCAAAACACACTTCAGTCCGCTCCGATCAGGGAACGGAGTTCCTACCAAGCTCAAAGATGCACCCCCTGGCCCAAAGCTCTATCTACAAAGACGGGGACGCGGCTCTGGGGCCCGTCCACAATGCCTTCCCAGGCTGAAGACCACATGGAGTCAGACTCCACGGCACCGACCACATCGTCGGAGGCTCACACGCCGCTGGCGGCGGCAGAACATCCGAGCCCCACATGGCGCCCGAAATAGGGAAGACCCGGCCTCCTCGAGCAACCGAGTCTGTGGATCACAGGTGACGGCCTTCACGGGAGCCCGGGGCTGGCAGACGACGACCGCAGGTCCGCACCAAGTCCCATCACTATGGAACTTACAAATTGCCGGGGCCATCTTCCCCACCTCTCGGACACGCATGGCGGTTCTGCCCAACAACGGTATAGGCTGATGCAGCTTCACTAACGGACAGCTACACCACCACCACACCTGACTAGGAACTGTCCAGCTGTCGACGACGTTACCATTTTCTCTTACCGTAACCTGTTGAACGTAATATTGTGTGAGGCTACTATAGTTAAGCACAGTTAGTCGTATATGCACATGTTGTGAGTCTTTTCAGTTTAGTTTGCCATATGATAAAATTTACCTGCTTCAGGCTGCGTAACACTTTTCGTGTAGATACTAGATGATGATCATACAGCTATGTTTTTATGTTCCAATCCGCAGACTGCATACTAATTCCCTGGCAAACGCTAAGCACAATTAAAAATGCTATTGTATCTCACACAAGTTGTGTGCAAAGATTATAAGAATCGGTAGAAGTTTCACCTACTTCAGTAACCCCAGCGATGGCCCAGTTGGCATGACCCTACCTAAAGCACGCTTACCCTGAAGCAGCCCTGCATAGGAAACAATGTAATGATATATTCGTTCCTTATACCTACTCTTGCATGTTAGGTTCCATATGCGATGACTACTAACCTGTTCCTTTCCTAACTATGACTTCTCGCTGCATTATATACAAACTGGCTCCTATAGCACTGTAAGACATGTTGATACCTTAGGAATACATCGGGGTAGCCGAACTAGCATTGTTAAGTAACAATTATTCTTGTTCTTATAAACATTATATTAACCAAGCTTGTATTATTATGTATCCTACAAAAAAAACAATTTTGGCAGTCTTTCTTAGGGATGTATTGTACACAATCTTGCCGTCAATTACTCATGTTACCCCACAGTACCCCCTCTTTATATTCTGTACCCCATAACGCAAATGCCATAATAAAAGAAAGATTTACATAAATGTTTGATTATTATGTTATCTAAGGAAAATGGATATCCGGATAAAGCAGGCGTATAAATCCATTTTTATTCATATCTTTGATTAAAAAGAAAACAATACTTTCCCATGAGGTCCAGATCTAGGCCTCTATGTAACGGAACCAATTTTATTTGTTGGATCTAAAACTGCTCTTATGTGACTTGCTTTAAATAAAGATTTTCCTGTTTCATAGGACTTGATCGCCTTACTGCAATAATTACTGGTGCGCCAAGTATCCGTGATGTTATTGCCTTTCCCAAATCTTTCCGGGGTCGAGACCTGATGAGCAACGCACCAGACTTTGTGTCTGATGAAGTACTCCAGCTGTATCATATAAAGGTCAGGTGTCCAGACAGTGGGAATTGATGGGGCAAGAAGTGTAAATCCGGTATGCATCTATTCTACTGGAGGAAAAGGAAGGCTTATCCAGCCTGGATTCTGGTTCCACCAGAGGTGGACATAATGGAATGGAAGGTTCTCAGGGTCCTGTCCTGAGATAAACCAGACACTTCTAGAATCTTCTAGGTACAGGGATTAACATTGTTTACAAACTATTGATTAGCTTATTTTATACATTTTTATGGATCAATGAAACTCCTTCCTTTTAATTCTTATCTGTGGATACATTCTGCTTATTCATGTCAAATAATGGGTGGGTTGTTATTTGGCTTGTGGGAACCGAATGGTGCGTTGCACCAAAGAACAGGTATAAAATGATTGGATACATAATTATTGTTCTGTCTAGTTATTCTACTTTTAATCCTCTATTTCTTATCTTGCTCTGGGATTTTTTTTGTTTAAAAGCCAAGCCTGTTCAGACGGCTACTGATCATGTAATAATAATGTATAACGCTTGTAAATTTCTTAATGAATAGGAACATCCAGTCCATGATATTTAAGCATGTTATTAAAACGTGGACAGATCTAATATTTTGTAACTCCCATGGCACTGTATTAGACTTTTCATTAAAAGGAACACACCAAGTACCATTACAGCCTCCTGTAGTAGTGGTTATGGTACCCTTCTCCCAGGGTAAGTGATCAAAATATTTGGAAATGGCTTGACCACTTACCTGAGGTATACCAGGTACTGGTCACTTCTTCTGGATCTGGATGATCCTGCCAAGACCTTCCTTTACGTTCACTGTGCTGAGCCCCTGGATTTGGCATCCAACAGTAGAAGAGGAGACCGGCACCTGGCAGACTTAGTCCAACGCTTGCAAATGGTTTGACCAACTACCCTGGCAGAACACTACTGGCACCATAATCTCCACAGCCGGCTTGTAGTGGCTCTGCTGCTTGGAGTGTTCTTTTAAGTACATGGAAAAGAGCAAAGATAATCCTGAAGCTAAATAGTTACTCAATTAGCTTAAAACTTAACTTTTAATAGAAAAATAATAAAATGGTGTAGACAAATTTTCTACACCTAAATATTGTACCTTTGTTCACCTAAGTAACGGTATACAGGAGTAAAACAGACTGGCTGCATGAAAACTAATAGTTTATAATGTTGCCATAATGTTGGTTTTAGTAGACCAATATGATTTACTATACAAAATATCACAAAACCAAATGTTATGGCCACCTTCCATGGAGTCACTGCTACATAAAAAACACTACTCATGTACTATGCTGTACTACTACAACTGCCTACCCACTATTGCAAACCACAGCTACAAGTGATCCGATATATTACTCTTGTGGAGCTGTAGTTTATAAAACCATTGGCATTTAACGACACTGCAAATTTAAAGGGCTTAATATAGTCACATGCTTAATGAATAAGGCCTTGTCTGAATTAGGTACCCATACCAATATTAAGATCAAACCAGCTGACAAAGGTGATAACATTGTACTATTGAAGCAGGGTATGTATATTTATATGTTCATTATGCACATACATGAGACCTCCTCTTATCTCACATTAAGTTTCAATAATTACAGAATATTTGGCTGAATTTAAAACTGTTACTTTCAGCCTCACAAGAGAAACAAAAATGTAATCTAGCCATAACTCTACAATTGCCACTTTCTAATGCTTGCCCAAAATCCACAAGAATTTTCATAATCCATCACGCAGACCAATAGTGTCTCTTAATAAGTGCCTGGCCGAGAAAGCCAATTCATAGATAAGATTCTACATCTTATTGTAATTACACTACCATCATATTTGCAGGACACCAAAAAAAACTAATAGTCCTGGAAAAAAAAAGTCTTGAGATTCCCCTGTACATTGCTGGCAAGTTTAGATGCGGTGTCACTATATAGTAATATCCCCCATGAGAAGGATCTTTTAGCATGGTGTTACTTTCTTGAACAAACTTCTCGAAACTACCCTCAAAAGGAATTTGTGCTGTCCCTACTGAAAGTTGTCCTTACAGACAACTATTTTATCTTCAATGGCAAACAATTCCGGTGTAAGAAACGGCTTGTGTCCCCCTAGCTATGCTAATCTTATTCTGGGATGGTGGGAGCAGAATGTTGTCAATTCTGTTGTATGGAATACCAGCAATACATTCTGAAATGTTAGAGATATATTGAGGACATCCTGCTCTTGTGGACAGGCTCAGAATCGGTTTGTTTGAGAAGTAGGTCAATGATCTGAACACCAATGACATAACCTTACAACTTACACATGTTATCGATGAGTATGAATTAGTATTTCTAGACCTGAAGATTTTACTAACAGATGATAAAATCTTAACCAAACATCATAAAAAGTCGACTGCTACAAACCGTTTATTTCACTGGGACAGCCACCATGCACACTGACATCATCTGTTCCTATTCGACAATACTTAAGAGCTAGAAGAAATTGCTCTGAAGATTTAAATTTTCTGTGTGAATGTTATGAATTGAATTCTCACTTGAAAGCACGAGGCTACCTTAACAGGGAGCGTTTCAAAGGGTCTGCAAGATAAATAGGGCTGACAGTTTGATAAAGTCATGACTAAAAGAGGAAGCACCTAAACTATGGTGTATTGGCACGTTCAATCAAGTCTGGGAACCTGTGAAATTATGAGAAACAGGCCAATGCTACTGCATGATTAGGATCTGAAGGAATCTTAAAGTTCTAGACTGGCTTTGACTGCACGTAGATCAATGAATCTTTATGATTTACTTGTACATAGTCACATTGAACCACGAAGACCCAGTTCTACATGGGTAGCTGAAACCATGGCCACTGCAATGCAAGTGACTACATCAAGCCCTCTAAATTTGCTGTGTCCTCTAATACAGGAGTGGTGGTACATGCCAATGGTTTTGTAAACTGCAGCTCCACACAATTAATTTATCTTATCACTTGTAGCTGCAGTTTGCAAATACATTGGCAAGACGTACCGGCTATTCAGACACAGAGAGAATGAGTTTTCAAGCAATAGAGAAATTGAGTCTCAACGCTCGAAAAGGCAACTTCAACTTGATCTTACTCGAGAAAGAATCCAAATGGATCTACACCTTTACAACATTGGTCATTATAGGGCTCCATGAGGAATTACAATTTACACCCTTTCTCTGTGAACCTAATTTCTAGCTAATATTCTCTCCTTTATACTTGTTAGCCATAAACATTTTCTTTTTAAACCAGCGTACCATTTTTTCCCTTTTTTTTTCTCAAACATATATTTGATATCCTTGGTAGGCCGTCATGTTACAGCACAGTATGTGATTCCAGTGTTTTTTAAGTGACATTGAATCATACCTCCATGGTAAGTGGTAATAACGGTTTGTTTTGTGGTATCTTGTATATCATATTGGACTGCCAAAACCAAGATTTAGGCAATATCGCTCTTTGTCATGTCGTATAACTACACTTCTAACTGTATTTAGCAAGTGTTCTTCATGTACACCCAATATGTAGTTATTTGATTGTTTTTAAGCATCTTCGACCTTTTGTGAGGTCAGTTTTATATTTGGTGTTTCCTTTCAACATATTGCCATTCCATAAAACATATCGAACCTATAATTAGAATGACCACTTTTAGGTCTACCTATATTATACCTATTCAGTGTGTGTCTGTGTATATAGTGTATCCCCTTGAAGAGCCACCTGACTGGCGATACAGGTGTCAGGACTTGGCTCCAGCTTTCATTTTGGCATTGTGATTATTCTCACAGCCACCGTGGACAGTTATTTAGGTGCCCTCAAAGACCCTGTGTTTAGGTATATTGTTGAATATATTTGGTCTATCTATCAGATGAGTATCACATCCAGTGTTATGTGATCGTAATCTTCTAAAGGAAAGAAATATATAGCACCTGATGTTACTTTCATTACATTGTTATAAGATGGCAGATACATCAGGGTACCCTACGCTGATTGAAGTGTAAAAGTTTGGCAGTGTGACACTTTGGTTTTTTTCTGGCCGCAACCATCTGTTCTGTTTATTGTGTCTATTTTAAAATACTATTAAAAGTTAAGTTTTAATTTAATAGGGTAACTATTTAGTTTCAGGATTATCTCCTCTGTTTCCCAAGTATTCATTCATGGGTTACCCCCCTTTCTTTATCCTTAAACTATTCTGTGATAAGCTCTATTACATTTTTGGTATCCACTCTGCACTGTAGGCCACAATAGCCAAATTGGAAAATAAATTATGAATGTGTCCAGCTCAGCAATTAGGACGAAAATGTATAATAGTGCCCGATGGGTTACTAAAGCAGGAGTTGCTTATTTTAAGCCCAAATAGTTATATTTGAAAAGGTGTTGCCGCCAGTGCATGCAGATACACATACACTTAACCCCTTGAGGACCAAACTTCTGGAATAAAAGGGAATCATGACATGTCACACATGTCATGTGTCCTTAAGGGGTTAAAGGACCACTATAGGCACTCAGATCACTTCAGCTCAAGGAAGTGGTCGGGGTTCCAGGTCCCTCTAGTTTTAACCCTGCAGCTGAAAATATAGCAGTTTCAGAGAAACTGCTATGTTTCACTGAGGGTTAATCCAGCCTATAGTATCTGTTTCACTGACAGCTGCTAGAGGCGCTTCTGCGATTCTCACTGTGAAAATCACAGTGAGAAGACGCTGGACGTCCATAGGAAAGCATTGAGTAATACTTTGATATGGACTGTTTGAATGTGCAATCAGAGCTGAGTGGCGGAGAGATCCCCAGCGCCAAAGGAGCCCGGCGCTGGAAAAAGGTAAGTGCTGAAGGGGTTTTAACTACACACACACACACACACACACACACACTCACGAACAGACGCATACAGACAAGCTAACAGACACACTCTCACTGACAAACACACACAAACTAACACACTCACTGAGACACAAACACTCAGTAGCAGACACTCAATAACAGACACACAAACATAGTGACACACACAGTAACACACTCATTAACAGACACACAGTAACAAACACATACACACTCACTTTTTTTTTTTTTTTTATTTAATCCCCCAGCCTCCCTACCTTTGGGAGTGCTGAGGGGATTTCTGCTGTCCCTGGGGTCCAGTGGGGCAGCTGGGCGGTCCTACAGGCGGCGAGGGAGCACTCTTCCCTGAGCGCTCTCTGCCCAGCTCCCTCGCGCGTGCCGCTTACAGACTCTGGCATCAGTGCAGTGAGCGAGAGGGAGCTGGGGAAAGTGCTCCCTCGCGCGCCAGCAGGACTGGCCGCCCTCAAAGTGATGCCACTGCCATCCGCAAGGGGGCCCCCCAGGAGAAGAGGCTGGCAAAATGTGGCCACACTGGCATGCATACTGGGTCGCAGGGAGGCTGGGCCCAGTCGCAGCCGCGACCCCTGCATGTACGCCAGTGCCTGCAAGTTGTTATCATATCATGGCTGCTGAGATGAATTTTACACATGTAACTGTACGCTATAGTAAGCAAGCAGATTTTAAAATCTAGCATTCAGGAAACCAGTTCTGGAGTTCATTCACAGCAGATGTGTATTCTATCTGATTTAACAATTTTAATCAATTATGCTATCCATTCATCAGACTGTATCAGGACTATAACTGAAGTTTAGCCAAGATCAGTTTGAGATTTTAGGCTGGAATAAGCCAAACTGAAAACACTGAACTTGGAGAACTATTCCACGAAAACTGGTTAGATAATAATGGCTGTTGATAAATTATTCACTAAAAAATGTATTTCAAATTACAGGTCAAAATTGCCAATTACTGGTTTAGTGAAAACTCCTTCAAGTCCTTGTAAAGTAAAGGGTTGTGTGTCGCAGTCTGTGTGGGGACTTTGTAGTTCAGGCATCTCATGAGCCAACTCTCATGACTCTCTGGTCACCTATTGCATTTAGATTATTCTGGGAATTGTAGGCTATTAGCCTCTGGTAGAGGTTTACCATGGAGCCTGGAGGATGTATTGGTTGATGTGAAACTTCTTATAATATAAATAATTAGACTGATGTTGTCTTTAAATATTCATTCATATATAATAAATGCGAGTTAATGAGGCAAGAAGGTCACATATCTAGTGCATTAAAATCTCTGCTGCTTGTAAATAAAGTGTCTGTTTTGTATCTAAGTGGCTTGTTGTCCTGATTGTCATGTAAACATGTTATCTTTACAGCAACTTTTAAACACAAGGTTGTATAATTTAAAAGACAAGTTAAAGGGACACTATATGCACCCAGACCACTCCAGTGTCCCTGGTTCCTTAACCCTGCAAAGGTAATTATTGCAGTTTTTAATAAATAGGATAACTCCACCCAAAACCTCATAGGAAAGCATTGTGCAATGCTTTCCTATGAGGAAGTCCTAATGCGAGTGTGGTGCTTGCCGCGCATGCGCATTAGTTCTTCCCTCCCCCTTGCTGGCTGCTGTTGGCAGAGCCTGAACCAGCACCACTTCTGTAACACAGGGGAGGTCTGCGAGGGAGTGTGTGGTATTGTGCCAGGAAAACAACTGTTTTCCTGGCACTATAGTTTCCCTTTAAATGTGGTCCTCACTTTGAGTTTCAAGAAATATATATATATTTTTTTACCTCCAAACATTTGGAAAGTCATGACATTAAAACAGACAGAAGATGAAATCTTTATGAAACCACCATCATTGACTTCAACCTCTGCACAGCCGCAATGTAAATGGCTTTGTAGACTGTGGAAGCAGGTTGCAATTCTACTAGAATATATCCCATGATGCTTTGCAAGTCTGGGGTTCCTAACTCCTTCTGCTGTAGACCTTCCCTAAGAAAACAAACATTAAATATCATTTATCTCGGGTACAATAAACAGAAACCAGGTGTGCCAATGACTTTTATTACAGTAATAGGCAATTTCTGTATTTGTGGCAGATTAATAAAAGTAACGAGTTGCATTGAATACAATGCTGCGTCCGAGGGAGCAAAATCCCGCTGACAGATGAGAAGAATAAAAACAAAGAAATATTTAGCATTTCCATAGGCAGCATTATGTTAAAATTCTCACTCAAATATGGAAAGTTGCATTTCTATAAACATTTGTATAATATCCACAGCAACATATTTATACTTACAAAACACGCACACACGATCTGGAGCCCTGGGCACTGTTATACTAAAATAATACAAGTCCTTAAAAGAAAAAGTGTAAAAGTGGCCGCTGTTCAAAGAAAGGTTAGATTTCAGGAAGCGGAATGGACCAGGTGCAAGGAGGTTTGAAGCCTGAAGGGCACATTGGTGATGAATAAAATGTAGTAACCGTTCCTAGAAGGCAACGCGAAGGTGGTGGAGCTCCTGTCCTGCATTGTTTGCTTCCTGTTTGGTCATCTTGTGCTCTTTTCATGTGCCCCATGTCGGTGCTATGTACTGTCTTTCGGAGCCTGCAGGGTAGGGCTCGAGGCCTGAGCTCCCTGTGGGGACTGTGCGGTGGGCTGGGCTCCTGTGGCTGTTTTAATAGAGTTCAGGGTTTTGCTAAACCAGGAGTTTTTGGCAGCTTGGATCTCGTTCATAAGAGCGCCTCTTTGGTGCTCAAGTTCCTGTGAAAGAGAGCAGAAAGAGCCGCTGTGAGGACTGGGAAAGTAAAGGGTGGATGTCAGTGGTGGCTAACATTGGCACTGATGGTGTTGATGATTAAGTTCTAGGCTAGAAGGTAGACCTACAATTCCCATAGTGGCTAGCCAGTCTGACGTTTTATGAAGCATCACAATAATTGTCGTTTTACAATAGCTAGATATCTACTTTGTGGCTACTACGTCAATTTCATGCAATGGCGCATGAATAGAACAACGTATCCCTCCAAGGCATATTGAAATCTGAACTCAAGCTGACATTAGATGATGTTAAAGGACTGTTCTAACCTATTCAGTTACATGTGAAGTGGCTGCAGGTTGCAAGGTATTTAGTAAACAGTTAAACATTTATACTGTACACGTAACACAGGGTAAAAAATAAAAAATATAAAAAATAGAAGTTAAAGGATTTCTCCAAGCATTATAACTACTGAAACCCGCTGTAGTGGTTACGACAGTAGGAGTACCCAGACACCAGTGCCTCTTAATGGGGCAAACCATTTTACAACTGTGTGCCCTTGTACCTGGTTCCTATTGGGCGCTGAGTCGGCGGTTTAGCAGGTTTATGTCACCTGGCTTCTGCGGAACTGCACAAGCCAGATGCTGATCCTGCCGGCCATTCACTGGCTGAGAACTCTTAGCCAATAGAGCTAATGACGCTCCTGTGGTGCTGCTAGAGGTGGAGTTACAAAACGCAGGAGATATGGCATTTAACGATTTTGTAACAAAATGCTGCACCATGACTTCAGATCACTGAAATGGTCTTTGTGCTTGGAGTAACCGTTGAAGATTTCAACACTGGTCTATTATCAATGTGCATGAATATTGCCGCCCTCATTATTTAATGGGCTGTAGGGTTGCTTAAAGACGTGAGAAAGAGCTAGTGTAATAATATGGATGTTAGGAGTAGGTCTGCGGCCAGGCCTCGGCTATATAAGGGACCAGGTACGTTTTTATCCAGTGAGGGAGCTCAGTTTTTGCTCTTACAATTCTGTCTAGAATTTGTCCTCCCATCTCTAAAAGGTAAGCAGCACTAAAGAATGGGGGTTGACGGCTCATGAAGTGCATTTTAAAAAATATTTTTTTGCTGCAAGGGTAGTTAACGTATGGTAGTAAACATCAGGTATGCTTGGTTCACTGTGATGGAATACTGCCTTACCTGAATTTTGCATTTGGCCTCCACAAGTTGCAGTTTGGTCTGTGCCAACTCTAACTCCATCTCCCGCAGGTGCTTCATGAGCGTATCTTTCTCATCATCGCTTCCGTCACCTGACTTTTCCATTCCCGCCCCCTGTAGTGACCCTTCCTTGCTGAAGATCTCACTGCAGTGGCTGCAAGACATAACCTTGGCCTGAAAATAAATAAATCAGTAAAACAGTTTAAATTATTCTCATGCTAAACCGGCATATACTAAAGCAGCTATGGGTATCACATTAAGGCCTCAATTTAATATATTTGGATAAACTTTAAAAATTATTTCCCCCCCAAAAATATTAAAATATCAAAGATATTTTTATGACAAAAAATAAGATATTTTCAAAATATAAAATCATTTGAAAAGCTTATCCAGAAATATTCAATCAAGGCCTAAATTATGAGTAATTTCCCTATTCCAGTGACATCTGCCATGATGTATTAGCAGTGATTTAACTCTCATTCCAGATGGTATGGACCATTTTCAGGCTTTGTAGCCACATTGAACAAAAAGTCTACAACCACTGGATTGCAATTAGAAAAAACCTGAAGGTGCCTCTGGGCCTATAAATCTGAAGTATACATGTGTATGATGATCACTGAAGAAGTCTGAACTTGATGGACGCAAGTCTCTTTTCAGTTACGTAACAATGTAACTAAGTGCAATAAATAATAGAACCTGACACCCTGAGGATTTCAGTCAAACTGCGTTTAGTCTAAACAGGGTCTCTCCCCATCACTGACAGCCCACCACCTGTGCAGATACACTGATAACGCAAAGAGTGTATTTATTTCCACATTACCATGTTCAAACCCTGGTTGGCAATGGTTACTAGATAGCGCTGGGATAACCGTTTATCATTGTACTTTTTTCAGAAGTACAATTAGTGTGGCAGCAACGAGGGTGGGATATTGGTGCCAGGGGAAGCCACTGATGTTATGAAACTGCAGAACAGCGCCAGGAAACCAATACCACCATAACTAATAAACTAAGTTTCAACAGGAATATGCCCTCAAGTATTGTACCTTATTATTTTACCAATTTGTACCTGTGGACAGCGCTGCCGCATGTGTTGGCTCTTTATAAATAAAGAATATTAATATCCAACTGATAAACTATGTAGTGGTTTTGGTAGATTTCCTTTAAATGTAACACTTTGGATATTGCAGAACGTTTGGACAGCTTCTAACTACTGGAAACAAGACACAGCCACACGGCTCAGCCGGAGCGATCACTGCTCTGTCAGTTCTACTTGGAAACCCTTCTCAGTCCTCGATCTAGAATATGCGAATATCATTGGACCAGTCCAATATTCTGGATCTCGAGGAATCACTAACATTCTGTCTATAGTGGAAAACACTAGTGTTATTTACTAAAGTGAGAATTTACTAAAATAGCCGGATTGGGAAAACTCTGTGACTCAGTTATGCATTTTCAGCTGCTCTGGCCTTAAATTTGAAATCCACTTTGAATTATCACAATGAGTAAACCTGCCATCACCAGCGACTTCACGGTTCTCTCACCTTGACCATCTCCAGCTCCTCTCTGCTTGCAGTCTGCTGCTTTTCCAGCCGGGTACTTAGCTGGGAACATATCTTTCAAAGAACAGAGAAAGAGAAAAATCTATTTATGGTGTTCACACAATCACAGCTAAATGTAACCAGCAGCCATGATTACGTCAAGATGTGCGGATCTTACCTGTTTGTACTCTGCTATTATAGCTGTTGTCTTCTTGATTTCCTGCTCTGCCTTTTCCAACTGTTTCCGGAAAACTTCCTTTAGCTGTAGAAATCAAGTTTAATTTAGACATCATTTCTCACATCCCTCCCCACAGAGCTGAGTGTTCTATAAAATGTCCAAGAGTCTTTCCTACAATCCATCGTCACCATCCCCTTCTCTGTGGCAAACATCTCAAGGGATCGGCACCTGAGCCACATCACTAAATAAGTTGAACGATTAAGGTACTATGATGGTATCAAATGTGGTTCATGCAGAATGCAATCTGGTCTTGGGATTGTATATTGAAATACTGCAATGTTTTATTTGAGCTTTATGTAAAAGAACACGTGATTAGTACAAACACATTGCGTGCGGAATTTCTAGAATGCAAACCATCCAGGTCTATTTTGGTACAGATGGACAATAGAAGGTAGGTACGATGGTGAACCCGTGCATTATGAGAAAATGTCTCAGGGAGTCATTGTAATAACACATGAGGGGATTGCATTATTTCACCCTGTACATGGTTTTATATTTTTTTTCTTTCTTTCTAATTTGAATTGGGGTTAGGGCTCTTTTAAATTGTGCTATGACTGGTGGGATAGAAGTCTCAGGTTGACTGAATTAATAATGCAAATAGCAGCTGCTGCCTGGGTGAGTTTGAAACCATTATCTACTCTCTTTTTTCTTTTTAAATAAACACAAAACAAACACAACTAAACAAAGTATTATAATAACAAGCTCTAAGTAAAGGTAATGAAGGAGAATGAGGTTTTAAGGTGAGAACATTCTTCTACCTGAGCAGTTTCTTCCTCCTGCTTACGCTTTTCTTCCTCAGCTTCAACCAACCTCTGTTTGGTCAGTAGAAGCTCCTTATTTAAAACCTCTGCCTTATCTTCTGCCTGCAGTCAAACAAAGACAAATACAATCAAAAACCAAAATGAATGACCTGAAAGTATATTCCTTCTCGAGCTTGATAAGCCTATTTCATACGTGTCAGTTTATGCTTTTGGAAGGGAACAAGCACACACATAGGAAGCTTTCATTAATTCCGCAATGTGAAAAATGTTTATCTGAGACTCATCACAGCCAAATCAATCTATTCTCCATGCCTACATCTTACAAACATGCACACAGATATAGAGGAAGTGACCATTCTTTATTATGATATCTCCAGCAGAGGGGTGGGCTTTGCGTGATGACAGAGTTAAGATGGAGACGCCCAGTTACAGATAAAGAGTTGTAGATTTCCACATTTAATTTTCACACCTACGTATTTGTTAAATATAGGGTATACGTAAACATGATAAGAAAATTCCTGGGGAGGGACGTTCTGCTCTAAGGCTAAATTAACATCATGCGAGAATCTAGGTTTCACACAGCTGGCGTGTCAAAGCATGCCACCACTGCCCTAGAAGCTTAGTGTATTGAGAATAGTCAAATAAACTCAATAAAAAACAAGAAACAAACAGACAATAAATACAAAGCCTCTTTATAAACTTGGCCCGTGTGATTAGACTGACAAGGAGCTGCTCACCTGGTCCAAGTCACTGCGCAGGGCGATCTTGCTGGTAACCAGTTCATGTGCCAAGTCATCATTTTCCTGTTCCAGTCTCATGCTGGTTTCCTGCAGTCGGCGATTCTCTCTCTGTGAGAAGACGGTACAGACATGTCAGAAATCATTAAATTACTAAACAGCTCAGGTAGAGGCAGGTTTAGTAAGAGAATGTGAGTGCTAGAAAAATAGAACAAGGTAATGCTAAGGTGAAGAAGTGCTGTAGGAATTCAGGGACAGGGAGTGAAGGTAGGAGGACGTAAAGAGCAGTATGTACATTGAGCTGGTCTTTCAAGTGCAACATGATGTCCTGGCACTGCACGACTTGACGGGAAAAAAGCAACAAGCAGAAAGGAGATTTCACAAGTGGCAAGAAGTGACCTGCCCAAGGCGTTCTGGGTTTTGTACATATATAGACATGAAAGCACATGAACAGGCAGGCAACAGCTTCCCTAAAGAGAGATCAGCTCCAAAACTCAAGTGGATGTCTTGCAATCCACTAACAACTGGATTCTACGTGAACGCGCAGAATGTGGGTTTATTAGATGTCCGCTCCGGACATACCATGACGCTTAATAATACAATTTCTTACACCACCAGCCTTGCGTACAGTTTTACTATTAAACTAGGGACATGAATACTTGATTTCAGCATTTCACAAGAATTACCTAGAATTCAAGTACACAGAGTGTCCTTTTTGTTTAATTGTGCGGACTAGGCATCATGGGATATGTATGCCATAGCATCCAGTGGCATCTCATATAATGGATAGGTAGATATTGCCACAGCATATCCCCCTAACCATTACTTTGACTGGGGGCTGGCATTGCATTGAGCTGCAGAGAGCTGGAAGCTTGGTGGTGACAGCAAACAAATTAAAATCTAACGTATTAAATGTCTTGGCTGGCTTTATGTGGCTGCAAACCGGTTTGTGATAATAAAAGTGACAATTCACGAACTGCACCCTAAGAAAAGACATATGTGATTACCTTTAGCCTGTCATAATACGGCTATAGAAATGACGTGTTTAGAGGCTGGATAGGTTATTGTAATACAGAGCCTCCCATCAGGGATATATTCAACACAGGAGCTGTGAGTCAAACACCAATAAAACAAGGATCGGTAATTACCTAAAAGTAAAATAAGTTGTGAAGCCCACACTACTTGAATCCAGACACTATAAGTATTTCTGTTCAGGTTTTGCTTACTTGATAAGAAAACTGACAATTTACAGCCAAAGAATCCACATTTGATGAATTCTCCTTCTCCTACTATTTCCCAGATCCGCATGTAACTAAAATATTCCACAAACCTCACTTTAGTGAATAAACCCTTATGTGTAACTTGTGTAAGAGATGGAGCAGACAGGTTTAGGGTATTTGTGTAAAAGTGGTACACGGCTAGGTGTTTGGCTTCTGAACATTTTAGGGAATGCTTACGCTATATATTAGGGTGCCCATTAGATTTGCATGGAGTCCCTGCAATAATCAGGTCACTGTACTCTCAGGTGGGTCCTGCTTAGGACAGCTAAGTATAAACACACAGCTTGTTACTAGTCCTATTAACAACGTCCGCTGCTACAATCAAGTGTCATACTCACCAAGAGTCTGTCTTATTATTTCGGGGGAGTGCAGGGTATGCAGAGGGGTAGCTGGTATTTGGGTGGTGTGTTTCCTTAATTGCAGCTTACAGTGTGCTCTGAATAGCAGAGACTTGACACAGCAATCAATACGGAGGTTGAGTTATTTCCTGAGTTGCTGAGCAGGAAACTGAAGTTCTGTTGTTATTGCAAATTATTGAGCAAACAGTGTGTAAGAGATGCTCAGATATTCTCTCCTAACAGTGTTAATACTTATTTAAAGTAGGTTAAAAGGTGAAAACCCCTATGTTATAGCGTGTGCTCTGATCATGTCACACACCAGTGCTAAAGAGCCTCTGGAACGCCCATCATGTGCCATTGGGAAGGAGCTAATGGGTAATTTTGCAGAATTTATTTTAATACACTGAAAACTGCAGAAAGGTTCGCCATATGAATGCCATACACAATTTGTTTCTGAAGGTTTAGATCAGTTGTAATAACCCTAATTATATGGTTAGCGTAATAACATTTTGACATGCATCAATGCACATTTATGTTTCCTATATACTGGAAAAGAGTCAATGGCAATCAACGTGAAGAACACACAAGTAGAACTTCGACTACACTGTGTTTAAATCCATCTACAGCGCCAATCAGGGCTTATTTCAGACATCAACAACTGTTGTGGGCTTCTCAAAAATACACAGCATACATGACAGCATGCTTAAATGGAACCTCAACTTGCACTGAAATGATTTAATACTCTAATTATTACCAGCATTTATATAGCTCCAACATATTCCATAGCACTTTACGGTTTTAATGTGAGCATATAACAGCAAGTCAGACAAACTATTGCAAATGTGAACAGGATCAAGATAGTGTCTACGGTCCCTGGTATCCATTGTAAACACAAATCTGATTTTAAGGATGGAAGTGTAGTAGAAGTTTCATTTAGTTATTTATTGGAGCTGAATAACAGTAGATTATGATGTTATTTAACCCAATGGCTGCTGTTGCCTGCACCAGATTAATTAGCAGTTACCCTGAACTACACACTGTTGTAATGGAAGTGTCACCTCTGGCAGGAGGGGGTATCTCAATCAGTTAATCACTAAAGAGTAAACGGTCACCAATTCAAAGTAATCTCAAATTTAAGGTCAAACAAGATTAACAGAAAAGAGGACTTGGACAATTATTCCAATTGAGCAATTTTGGCCGAGAAATTTAAATTATTAGTAAATTCCCCAAAATGTACACTTGAAAGTATATCCCCATGAGTGTCTCTTGAATTAATATTCCATGTCGGTGATAATAAAGTTTATTTTATAGCAGGATGACCTGATTTCAATATTGCAGTTTAGACTTTTTATATTAAAACATTTTTGACATTCTAAGCTGGTTCATATCAAGTGCGTTGCATTGTAAGAAATCGACCTTAATGGAATGAATACGTTCAGATACACTGAACTCTGAGAGCAAACATTTCTTTTCAGGGGATATCACTGAAGGGCAATCTAATAAATGACTGATTTGCTTGTGACTGCTCTTTGTGGTCTATTTTCTATATGTATTTAATAGGGCAGAGTGCGTTCCTGCTCCCATATAACAAGTTCTGTAGCTAGACAATAATGATCGGGGTGGCTGGTAACGACCTCTGTCATGAGCACAAAGAACAATTATAGACTGTAAGCTCGTTTCAGCAAGGTCCTCTTCAACGTATCGTTCCTGTAAGTTTGCTTGTAATTGTCCTGTTTAGAGTTAAATCCCCCCTCTCATAATATTGTAAAGCGCTACGGAATCTGTTGGTGCTATATAAATGGCGATAATAATAATAACAGGCAAATTCTACTGCATTCCATCCACCTTATCATGACCCTCTCCAGACAGGGGAGTGCAAGCCTTTTATGTCACGATTATTGGTTTCTGACGAGCACATTGTACAATCTATGCTCACACGGTTATTTGCATGGCAAAGCAGCGCCAGGGTAAAAGGTCTAAGGGAAATCGATGGAGTTATTTGGGCCTTTCATGTTGCTCTATGTATTTAATTACAATGTACAGTAGGAGAAAGTTCACACAAGTGAATCTACCATGAAAGCACATAACCTGGTCAGGTATTTACAATGAATGGCACAGCCTCACCCTAATCCTTTCCTGCAGGGCACGGTCTTTTTACTAGATACTGGTCTGACTGGTGTAAGCTTTCTGTAGGTTAACGATAGTACTGTATAAATATCACGGCCTTAACCCATTCCACACCAAGGGCCATTAAGTGATTCAGCGTTGTTTCCACACAAAGCCTAAATCAGTGATGGCTAATACTAGCACCCGATATATTGTGAATTACGACTGGCATGATAACACACAGCCCTACGGCAGAATAAAATAGGAATGCTAAGTATTGAGGTGCAAAGCATAGCCATCCTTTTCCACAAATCAGAAGTACTATTTTTTACTGTGGTGTGCCCAATGGTTTAGTAAGGAAACCTGATAATATAGTTTCAATGTGGAATGTGCATAATGCACGTCATGGATGCCCAGAAGTAGATCCCCAGATATTGTAGAACTGCAACTCCCATCACGGGTTATTGGAACAACAGCTGCTACCTTGCAGACATTTCCTCACATCCTATGTAATACAGCACAATACTTGGTTTCCTGTAATACACTGCACCATTCTATCAATGTATGCTTCTGGTTCCAACACTGACGTCTAATCGATACTTTTTAAAAGTAAGGCACGTTCCTAGATATAGAAAATAGGAATGTTTTCTCCTTGCAAGGAGGTTTTATTTGCCGAATCTTTATTATGTAATGCTTGCCTCACAAAACAAGTCCCTGGGCATACAAGCACTAACGGGGTTAACGCACACCCTAAATGGTCACTGTAGCTGTAACTGCTGGGCACATTGACAAGGATAGCCAGGCAGATGGACTTCTCAAGGCTGTTTACAGAAAAAGCGGCAGACAACAGCAAAACAAGCAGCAGAGGTGGACTTACCTCCCAGTCTGACTCTCTTATGTGGAGCACTGCCTAATCAGAGCCAAACATGCTGCCTTTCCTTTTTAGATGGACAGGGGCTGCTCCTGTTACTTCCTTCTCTAGCAGTTGGTAGATTAGAGAGGAGCCTGAGAGCTGGTTGGGAAGTAAGATAAACACAGGAGGGCGTACTGACTCTACTTTCCGGGCCTCTGAGTCGCAGCCAAAAAAAGATGTTTGGAATCAGCGGCAGAACAGTTCAAGAACCTGCGTCACACTATAACTATTAGAGGTTCATTCTACTGTCCTTCACAGCCGCAAAGCAAAATAATTACCTTGCTGAATTCTAACCAAGGGAAATTTGTATATACATTTAATATTAATTAGAATATATGCAAAACAAGTGAACTCTTTGGATACCAAAAATATAGCAACACATTACTTGCCCCTGGGAATCCAAAAAGTTAAAAATCAAACAATAGCTAAGGTTAGTTAGATTAGTGTGAATATCTTCCTTCCTCTCCCTGCGGGTATCTGAACAATGTAGATTTATTCACGGGAAATTGTGAGATGTAGATAAAGTAACTTAGATGGGAAATAGATCTCTCCCTCGAAGCGCTAATAGAATGTTAGACGCTAGTTGTACTGACCACCATTCACTGTTTAGGGGATAAACTCCCAAGCCTCTCCTGTGAGTTGGCGGCACAATTCCTGCTGCTCCAGTATACATTGGCCACAGTTAGCGCAGAATAATGAGAAGCAAATTGAAATATGCACGAATATTTCATTTATATTGCCCTACTAGGTGTTTGCAGCACTTTGCAGGTGATCTTATTGTAGATGGGCATACAGTTACATTGTGTACGTATAATCTGTGCAGTAGTCATAGTGTGTATGTATACTGTATACAGCCCAGTCCGATCAGATATAGGGCTTATTATTGTACAGGGCGTACAATAGTTGTGAAGTTTATTTATATATAAAAGTTAATTCATTCGATGGTATTTGAATTATGCAGGCATTATAATAAAGGGTGTAATAAATATGCGTATCAGGATCACAGGCTTCTGAAATGTGGAACAGAACCGGAATTATCTGATGGCTAAACTTCAGAGGACTGTAATTACATACCTAACTACAAAGAGGGTCATTTATCATTTGGAGAGTAGTGTCTATTCAAAACTCTTTGTGTGATTGCTTGGCTTACTGGTGGCAAGTTATGTCACTAAATAAGTCATGTTGAGTCACGTCAACCATGAAAACCTGCACACAGAGCTCAGTTTACGGATAAATGAGTAATAAAAGGCTAAAATTAGTTATATCATAGGTACTTGGCATTCTTTATTTCTGTTATCAAATGTGTAACAATATTACAAAGCAATATAAAAAGGTGAATTATTGGGGGACAATAGAAACATAGTAGAAATATCAGCATGTTGTGATAATGTTTTTGACCTCTGCTGTGCCTTAATATAATCAGAATAAATGTCAGAAAAAGTCCTAAATAAATTTATTTGTGTCCTATAACGTTTATTTAAATTGTTTAATTACATTCCTTTCACATATCAATGTTATATTCTATGTAGGTGAAAGAAAAAAAAAAAACATTAACAGCAAAATAAAAAATATTTATTGGACTCACCATTTAACTGATAACTTGTTCAGTTTGATTTGTTCATTTTAATCATCAAAATAACATTATCCTATATTATATAAAATATAAATATATAACTTACTGACCACAAAATGCATATCATTTCAGACTACTACAAAGGTCAAACAAGGACATTTAAAAAAAAAAAAAAAAAAAAAAAAGCCCCAAAACATATTGTAGGAACTGATCAATAGTTAATACGTCCATTGATCATTTAGGAACCCAGCATTTGGGTTTACCAGCAACATTTAGAGGAGAAGGTTCTTATATCAATAACTTTATTGATATGGAGAGCAGTTTAAACATCGACACTTGGAGAAGACCAATGGGATTCAATCGTTCAGGCTCTGCAGTGGGTCCCAGTCTAAGGCTGTATGTCAGGAGGATCATGCAATGAAAAAGTCAGTGAAGACACGTGCATGAATGCCCAGCTCATTCAGTTTCCCATTCACTCAGAGAAGGAGGGAGTCGTGCACAACCACAAACTGAAAGAAAAGGACACAAGTGGCTTCTTAACGCTCTATTCATTCAATGCTCTGTCTCAGGAGTAGGCATCATGCATCATGTCCTTTGCTGACTGATAGCTTACAATTCCCATGAGTAGCGGGCAGGCAGATAGCTGCAAGATGATCATCAAAGTAGTAGTATAGAACAGGTCAGCTATAGCGTGAAAAGCCCCTGCTCTGACTAGATGGGCTGAATGGTTCTTATCTGCTGTCACATTCTATGTTTCTATGTTTAATGGGATCAGTAAGTGATCCTGTACTACTCCTCATAGATGATCCTATCTCATGCTTTCATTTCTTCAATTAGAACTTTGTTTTCCTGCACAAGACATCCGTGTCAATCTCAGTCTTTCTTGAAGCCTTCTACGGGGCTAGTCTCTACCGCCTCTGCTGAAAGGCTATTCAATATCACTATAACCTTCTGATAAAACCAAAATATGTGTTTTTAATACACAAGGCATTCTTCTAGATCTCGTTATAGAAATAGTTTGCCCTTTGTAGTGGTCATTCTGTGCCTAATTAAAGGACTGAACGAAGCATTAGTCTAACCTATTAAATTTAAGTAAATAATCAGAGGTAGAACGGTGAAAAGGCTAATCACTGTCCCTATGCATGTTATTTACTCTTAATTAGATTCCCCTGATCTGATAAAGAAAGGGTTTCATTGTCTGTAAATTAGATAGTCTCAGTTCTTGTCCTCGGAGGACGTGATTGCTAAGCTCTGCACTCTACATGTTTCTTAACCACAGGAATTAGAGTTCAGAAATCTAGGATGCCAGGGTTTGCCACCAGCGACTAAGGATAATATAGCATTTCCCTGCAATATAATCATTAAGTCTTTAAACGACAAATTAAAAGCACTCAGCGAAGGGCTAAATCAGAACCATAATGGTTGGTTCCAGATCTCCCAGATTTACCTGGACACGTGACAGTGTGCATGGAAGGTGTTGCCTCACAGTATGTAGGATTCATATGCTGATTCGCTAAGGATATATATATTTTTTTAATTCACTAAACGTCAAATTGGAATGAAATGCAATCCAAATGATAAAATAAAATAGTAGCCAAGCTCTGACTTTAGCTGAGATCACCTATTTTACCTTAGATGTTCTCATACGGATTGCAATTCAATATAAAAATCCTTTAGATTTCCTCCTGCAATATATGAATAATACATACAGAAGATAACCACTTTTCATGTGCTGCCCATCAGTATTTATAGTAAGGACACTCTAGGCACCATAACAACTTCATTGGCATAAATGTGTTATGGTGGGAGGAGGTCCCAGACTTACCCGAGGGGGTTAAACGAAGCAGGCACCAGATTGCCCTGTCTTGAACTACAGCTCCATGACCGAGGCATCGGACAGGATGCCTCAGACCACACCAGACCGCTGATAGCCAGAGGATGTCAGCTGACACTTCCAGCGTATCAGTAGCTCCTCATTGAGGAAAGAGAGAGAAAAATCTCCAAGGCTTCCTGATTGAAGCCTCGGACATGAATCAGAAGTTCATAGGCAGAATGATCGGATGCTAGCTTGAAGACTTTGGGTTAAACCTCTTGTTACCCTCCAGGTAAGCCAGTGCCTGGGACCTGCTCGTACCATAACAACCACATTCCAATGAAATTGTCTTGGAGCCAGAATGTCTCTTTAAATGATATGTCAATAGAATGGAAAGCTAGGCTTAGCAACACTATGTACAAGGCATATTTTAAATAACCATAATTTTTAAAGAAAACTATTCAACTACGAACACAACTGCAGATAGAAATGCATATTCTAGCATGTAGAGACACCAGACATGTTTTATTTTTATGTTATATTTTTTTTTAAAAATGAAGCTTATAAAAAAACAACTATAATGTAGGATTCCTTTCTAACAACCCCAAGTTAAGGCAGAGTGGTCACATCTAGACTTTGGTTTAACCTGATAGTAAACTAATATTTTGCCATGAGTTGTGCTTATATAGGGTCCCTTTAAATATAGATGCTTGTTATGCTTCTTTATTACTATATGTGACGGTTTATATAGCGGATTGTTGGAGGTCTATGGGCACATTTCCCTGGATTATCGTCACCATTTTGGATTTCCCTCTTTCACCCATAGGCCATAGCCTGTACCTTCTGCAGCTGCACTGTTACACTAGTGTTATCAGTGGGAATCCATCCAACTATGGATGGCAATGACAGGCTGCGACCACTGGGATAATATCCTCTTTACAGCTCGGGTTAATAAAAGAAGATTTGCAGCCGGCCAGGCCAGACTGCCGCTCATGGGAGAAAAGGTGAGTAAAATCGCCTTTGTACTGCGATTGGATGGGGTGGATTACCTAAACAGCAAGTGTCACGAATACGTTTGTATTTCTAACACCGTGTGCCTTTAAAGGATATTTACATCGCACACTGCATTGTGTTTTGCTATATTTAATATTAAAAGAAGATTGTTTTCCAGAGAGGAGACTCAGAAAAATCAACTTCCACAAGTTTAACATAAAGTCCTTTTGTCAATAAATGCAATTCGAGCACCTGGTATCATTTTACCAACTGACCTAATACTAATTATAATGTGTTGAAGATTTAATCCTGTGACTGCACCACTCTCATGGTGTAAATTACAGATACTTGGGTAAGAAACAATAACATCCTGTTTATATACTTATATACATACTTGCTGCACAGCAAGCTTTTCATTGAGATGAACTACGTGAAATCTTCAGTTATTAAAAACAGACCCCCCCAGCTATTAAAAACTACTCCCCGTTTCTGACAGTCACCATAAAGAAACTTCACCTGATTGTCAGTTATCTGATCCAATTATTGCAACTGTCACTGTTGCAAACTGGCGACCAGTGGGCCAGATAACTGACAATCTGACAAAAGGTGCAGAAAGATGGCTGTCAAAAAGGGGGAGGAGGTTGGGGGGTTTGGAAAGGTAGACCATTAATTCTTTCAAATAGTTCAATATACAAAAAGTTAATGAGATGGTATATTATAACAAAGATTATATTAAGATATTACACTCAGGATGCTTTGTGGTGTACTAAATGTAACCTTGGGGACCACCACAATGCTGAAGGACCACTAATTCTCTGTAGAGTGGTCTGGGTGCAGTGGCTCTGTAGTTTTAACCCGGCAATGTAAAACATTACAGTTTTATAAAAATAACAATGTTTATATTGCAGGGATAACACACCTCTAATAGAGTCCTCCGACGTCCATGAGGGCATTGAACATCATCAAATGCAGCTCACAGGGAAGCACTGGATTCAATGCTTCCCCATTAGAATCATTGATTGTCTGTGCCTTCTATGAGGAGCATTGATTGGCTGTGCCCTGTATGAGAAGCATTGATTGGCCGTGCTCTCTATGAGAAGCACTGATTGGCCGTGCTCTCTATGAGAAGCACTGATTGGCCGTGCTCTCTATGAGAAGCACTGATTGGCCGTGTCCTCTATGAGAAGCATTTATTGGCCGTGCCGTCTATGAGGAGCATTGATTGTCTGTGCCCTCTATGAGAAGCATTGATTGACTGTGCCCTCTATGAGAAGCATTGACTGGCTGTGCCCTTTATGAGAAGCATTGATTGGCTGTGCCCTCTAGGAGGGGCATTGATTGGCTGTGCCCTCTATGAGGGGCATTGATTGGCTGTGCCCTCTATGAGGAGCATTGATTGGATGTGCCCTCTATGAGAAGCATTGACTCTCTGTGCCTTCTATGAGGAGCTTTGACTGTCTGTGCCCTCTATGAGGAGCATTGATTGGCTGTGCCTTCTATGAGAAGCTTTGATTGGCTGTGACCTTTATGAGTAGCACTGGATTGGACAGTCATTGAGGAAGCAGTGTCTCCAAGATGACGCTGGGGGACGAGGTACAGGCGAAAGTACTGCTCGAGTCTCGGTGCTAGCAACACTCTAAACATTGACTAAAACACTGTAGCGTTAGGAAGGTATGGTTGTATTTATAACACTGTAATGTTCCTTTAAAGTACTCTGTCATTAGAAAAATGTATTTACATGTCACAGTGTTATAAGAACAGTTTATTATCTTGTTTCATTTTATAAAATCTGTTCAGCACATTTTATTAAAATATATGTAAAACTAACCTGGATTCTTTAAGGCACAAATGCCACCTGCACCATTAAAGGGGTCAAACTGTCATTTCCTCCTCTGGGAGTTAAACTGCTGTTCGATTTGAATCTCAGGCCCTGATTGGCTGCTATGTTTTCGCCAGCTACGTTAATAGCTGCCAATAGGGGTATATTCACTGAACTGTGAATAATTGGGACAGAATTGCACATTGTAGGAAATAACGGAGTTGGACACTTTTTCATATTCAATCTCTTTTGGCTCTTTGGGGGGGGGGGGGGTGTTTGGGTGGTGTGTGTGTTAAATATATAAATAATCTGAATGCAGTTCCAAAATTGCCAGCTGCACATAAAATCCTATTTAAGATTTAGGTGTTAAATCTAAAAGTACCATAGCTTGGGTAGTTGCACATATTATGTAATGTATCTTTTAAAGGAACACAAACATGTAATGTTAAAGCCACAATTTAGGTGGCTTGTCCCATGTTAACACCCCCCCCCCCCTGAAAGGTAATAAAACCAAAGGGAAATAATTGGATTGGCTAAAATCGGAAAGGCAGCACGGAGGGCCAAACAGCATCTCCAATGCATCCCTGAGTCAATGCATCCCTATGAGGAAAATTCAGCATCTCCATGTAGAGCTTGGAGACACTAAATGTTAGTGATGCACACTGTGCAGCACTGCCCCAGGAAGCACCTCCAAAGACCATCTGAGGAGTGGCCCACTGGAAGTGTCCCTAGGGGGCTATTTATACACTGCCTTTTCTCTGAAAAGGCAGTGTTAGCATGCAATTGCCTGCAGGGAATGATTATACTCACTAGAACAGCTATATTAGGCTGTAATTGTTCTGGTGGTGACTATAGTGTCCCTTTAATGGCACTGGTTTTAATGGACACGTAAAAATTAATTTAGGTGACAGTTCCACTTTCATGCCAAAGGACAGCAGATAATGAGTATCATGGTCACCTATGTCAATATTCAAATTGCTCAGCTTTAAACTGAATTGGAATTTGAGCATAAAGTTAAATTCACCGAGTCAGAACAGATTCAGTAATGGTAATACTGACCAGGCCTACGGAGACCTGCAATTGTTTGTTACCCAAGATGGCTATGGCACAACCTATAATAAAACAATGGGATGGTTTTATGATCCCTATATAGTCCACATATTGTAACCCATAAAGGTTCCCAAAAAGTAGATCCCCAGATGCTTTTGAAGTAAATCTTGATGCTTTGTCATTCTACAACATCTGAGGATCTCTTTTTTGGGTACCCTGCTACAGATATATTCTGACATCGCTACATTAGACAGGCAACACAACCACATTGCAGGACTATCAATGGATTAGATATGACACATTAAACAAATTCAAAGAACAGCACAATGCTTATATTAGTTACCCTGTTAGCAGAAACAAGCCATACGTTTGCTTGTTTACAGGTTTTTTTTTTATGGCTAACAGTACCACTTTTTTTTAAACCAATTCTATTGTCCAAAGAGCAGATACTCTATTGCCGCAGGATCGAAACCTGTAAGTGCAACAATTGTTCATAATTCTAACATTTCCAGCTATGTTGGCACTCTAAAACTTAAAAAGTCACGCAGTACTGCTGATGTGACTGATAATTGTACTCAAAACCTCTCTAAGCCTTTAAAAGTAACTGAACCAAGTCCGCTGTTGTAAACAAACTACCTCATCAATGATATTAGTTACCATGGTTTTGTGTCCTTGTGATCTGATTTAGCCGAGCATTGTTGGATAACATTAAAGGAAACCTATAGTGCCAGGAAAACAAACCCGTTTTCCTGGCACTATAGGCTCTTTGAGTGCCCCCCTCTCTCGACGTTGAAGGGGTTAAAACCCTCTTAGCCACTTACCTTAATCCAGCAACAGGCTCCCTCGGCACTGGTGATGTCTCCTCCCCCGCCGATGTCAGCTCCTGAGTCGAGCCAAATGCGCGTGAGTGGCCAGAGTTGCGCGCATTCAAACCCGCCCATAGGAAAGCATTACTCAATGCTTTCCTATGGGGATCTTATTTGACACTGGACTCCATTAAGGACGTCCAGGGTCAAATCAGTACAATTTACTCAGTGTAAATCGCGGAAGCGCCTCTAGTGGCGGTCAGGCTGTCTTAGCTATGTTTCAGTTGCCGGTTTAAAACTAGGGGGACCTGGCACCCAGACCACTTCATTGAGCAAGTGGTCTGGGTGCCTGTAGCGGTCCTTTAAATATGAGTTTTATTTCTTCTATGGGGAATGGACACTTCTTTGGAAGTCATGCCACTGAATAAAACATAGAAAAATCACCTTTTCATCACATTGTAATCCAGGTCAGTTCAGGTACAGACTATTTTATTTCCTCTCTGTATACTTTCTCTTGGCGGATTGCCAGAGCTTATAATAACGACTGACATGGAATTAAGATGGAGGCACCCATGTGCAGGATAAAAATTAGGGGATTTTTACATCTAAATTTTATTATTGATACCTCACAAACACATATTTGTTAAATATAGAGGATGATATAATATAAAATATATTGAAAATGACAGTCCCCCTTCAAACCAGAAAATAGATGCCCAGCTGCTGTAGAAATGCATCTCCCATGATCCTTTAAGGAGAGCAAAACATCAAAGGACTTGTAATTTAACAACATCTGCAGATTAACTTTCTTCCCACCCCTCCCTTAGATCTACTACAGCGATAGAGGCTGAAACTCTAGCACCCTAGATACTGTGATTTGTGGATTTAATGTTGATCCACTGGTACACAAGGGATGCAGCGCCAAAAGATCAGCTGTCACTGGCATGACAGTGACTGCACCACACTTCACCAAGGTTGATTTTACCTTTAATGATTATTTTTTCTTCAGTTTAGTATTCAGTACCGTCTTTGCCACTTGCATTAGATTGTTGAATCCTTAGCGAATGACAATTTTGTTTGGCACACATCATCTAACGGTCTGACTGAGTATGATGTGAGCGTGACATATGAAAAATGAAGTCAATGAGTTTGCCTATGCCTCTTTTCCTTGTTTCTTTTCTTTTCTTACCTAGCAAAATTACTTTGACCCTGCATTACAAAAGGTTGATTTAAGCCTTATTTATTTTTCATTTCTATCTACATTTACAACAATGTTTAAGGATGATGGGATTTGTAGTCCCTCAGCCAGTATTCACTCTTGGTTTCCTGCTGTACATTTACTATGTGCCACAAACGAGACAACCCTGGCATGGCCATCTTTGAATTGCAAAGCAGAGCTCTTACCATGTCTGAGGATAATGGGTTAAGTGGTTTGCAATAGACAGGAGTACCATTTTCCTGTGCTGTGTTTATTATCTGCCTGAAGTACCCTCACTATTGTAGCTAGCCTGGTCCTGTCCTGATTTCACCCTCATTAAGCATGTCTCCATGGCACTGCCTCTCTTCCAGCTCTGGTACAAGGCACAAACTTCATTAGCATTTTCATATCTCGTCACTACTGTATTTACAGTGAGTGGTTCTCGCAGCATCAGATAACTCACACGAGCTGGAAAACTACACTGATGACGCTACCCTAAACACACAAATTATTCATAGACCCTGCATAGACTGTGCCAGCATCAGAGATTGCAAGAATGGGTGCACCTATCGATCGACTGATTGACTGGTGCGTTGAACCAGAGAGAGAGGACATGCCCGCAGATCACTTGGACACTAAATCTTGAATTTTATTGGTAAAATGATTTTTCTATCACCAGTTCTAGCCAAACTAAGCCCTGCATGTTTTAATTCCAGCAGTGTGTAATCAATATGTAATCAGTGCATTTACCAGCATGGATAGCAAAACACAAAACAAATGAAATCCAAGTCACAGACAGGAGATTTTTACCCAAGGCCCAGTTTACAGGCCATTGTGCATTCACATTGAATTTAAGTGTATGTCTTGCTACGGCAAATGTCAAAACGGAAAGACTAAGATTGCAATTACAAATATATGTTATAGTGCCAACATGTTCATCAAAGCTGTACAATAGGTAAAACAAGGCAAGCAATTACCTCGAACAAAACATGTGGGACATATGCGAACAGTAGGGCCTGCCCAAACCAGCAAGCATCAAAGCTTTCTTAGCGTTTAACTACAATTCTCAGAATTCTCAGCCAGAATTTGGATAGCAGCTGAAAAACTGTACGTAATAAAATGGCTAATCGAGGCTAGGGCAATTTAACCCAACAGTTCAGTGACAAATGAATCCAATACTCAGGAACACATAACACTATGCATATACTGGACGTACTGGATTTTATACTGGGTGAATATGTATAATGTAATCCTGCAGTAAACATTAAAGTCCATGCTTTCTTTTAGGATGCATCATGTACAAGTGTCCCTAGGTATTTGTCTTACCTTGTATCTCTCTATTGGATCTTCCTGTTGTAACTGACTCTCTCGCATAGCCAGATATTCCTTCTCATATTTTTTCAGTTTTTTGGTTGGCACCTAGAGAAAAGGAAAAATATTAGTAGTGAAGGGCACCTAGAGAAAAGGAAAAATATTAGTAGTGAAGTTGTGACATCAGGTAGTATCACCAGTTTGCCACTAGAGGGACGGTTTTCCAAAACAGAATAGAAACAGGTGCATCAGTGGCTTTATATTTCATACCTGCATTTTACAATGCCGCCAGCAGATGGGGCAAATCTTCACTTGAACACTACCACCTGCTGTAGCTCAGCCAGAGGTAAGGCGAGCCACTTTGCACTTACAGTACATTTAACTCTGCGGTTTATGTCATATTTTTCTTTACTAGTTACATTATCCATGTGCAGTACAACAATGTGGCAGAGCAGCAGATACATTTCTAATGGGAAATACATATCTGGCAAGAGGACCTCCAGCACCCTAATTACTAAATAACCCTTCCAATATAAATAGGGTTTATCCCCAAGTACCCCTCCCAGACCTCTAATAACAATTAGCATAGAGAGGGATTGCTATAACCTTAAAAAAATAACAAAAAACCCGCAGTTCAACTTCCAGCTTTGTCACAAAAGCGATTTAATCCTTTATCTCCTGTCCATGGAAATATGCCCCTAAAATACAAAACCCATCATATCTCTCATTTATAAATGTCCTCGGTACAGATAACATATCATTTTACCTTACATACTTTAGAATAGGCTCTTAGTATTTTTAGTGTTAACAAGTGAGTGTTTTCTTTGTACATCACTTTGTCATTCAAATGGTTAAGGCCAAATATTCAAGGGACGCTATATGGCACAGGGTACGTCTCCTGGGGATGTCTTCTCAGAAACACAATCTATAAATACAATATTTTGTGTATAAGCAGGTCTGCAATGGATAAACAAGTTGAATTCATAGTACAGGGTGACAATCAGTAACTGCATGGTGCTTTATTAAACGTGCAATCAGGGCATCCGTCTCAAATCCATCTTTAGAGTTCCCATAGATAGGGGGAAAGGGGTTAAGAGAGGCTGAGGTCTCCTAATAGAGGGTGGGGGCCTAAAGGGATAACGAGTAAAAGAAAGGGGAACATGTATTGCTCAGCTATGCAATCCTACTTCCCACTTTCTAGGTATG
This sequence comes from Pelobates fuscus, assembly GCF_036172605.1. Taxonomy (NCBI): domain Eukaryota; kingdom Metazoa; phylum Chordata; class Amphibia; order Anura; family Pelobatidae; genus Pelobates; species Pelobates fuscus. Next base: position 48,147,016 of record NC_086323.1, read on the forward strand.
TTCCAGGGGATAGAGGACCATCAATGTCTTAAAAATCACCCTGAATTTTGAAGACAAATAATCTGTTTCAATAAATGATGTGCAGTCCATGCTATAGATTGTTTTGGGCTGACATTGCACTGAGACAGCCAACTGTCTATCACTAGGTACATGATCTAATGTTTATAGCAATGTGATCAGCCCTACGGCCGATGTGTCGTGAACGACAATGACATTAATGCATCTCGGCAGAATACATGTTCTCTAAACATCCCCGGTATAAGGTCGATCTGGTTACAATCATTATACTCTCTTCCCTTTTAGATGACTTCACACCTTGCCTCTGTAATAATTCCCACAAACTTACTCCTCATACTTTCCATTGGAAACCAACCCATGTGGTCGCAACAGATATAATGTCTCAGTCATTTGTATCTGCAATGGAGATGTATGTTCCTGTGCGTGCAGTCTCAAAAAGAACTGGAAATAGAGCCACAAAACCACATTTTAACAGAGCCAATGTGCAACAGGTGCAGCTATATGCTAAAAACATTACACACACGTTACATTTTGTAATCTACTGACTTTGGGCTGGACAAAGACACTTGTTTTGACAGTCAGAGGGCTGAATACAATCCCAAAGGACTATTGTTTTGGAAAATTAAAGACTATGGAGCGGAGGTGTAATTCTAACAGTCCTTATTTGAATATGCGTATTGGTGCAGTGTTACGTTTGGTCTATAACGTATAAGACGGATACACATACAGGGAGTCCTCCATGACAAACTGACAATAGTGCAGTCAAATGGCAAAGAAACGTACAGTTAAAAAGCTTTTAGTTTGTGTTCTTATCACTACCTTCCTGCTGATCTGTGTACCATTTCCTTGAAACCACAGAAACGTATGTCCACCAGAAATGGATGTGAGCAGCAGTCACCAGCCTACAAATGATAAGCGCTTTGAGTAATACAAGGTCATTCTTGGCAGATGGTTGTGCGATCAGCCACTCAAATACAACTTTTATGGTGCCCCAAAGTTTGGCACACATGATCTGAAAGTGTTCCTGGGTGTCATTTAAAAGGTTAACCCAGTGGTTCCCAAACATTTTAGGTTTAAGGCGTCCTTAATATTTCAGTATTTTTCCAAGGCACCCCAAGTCAAAATGTCTAGGTTGTATATCTGTGTAATGTACAGTGTTGGTGTTTGAAGCGGTGCTTGTATATAGTTTTAGTGTTTTAATATAGGGGAGTGCTTGTATGTAATGTTTGTGTTTAATGGCAGGGTTGTGTTTGAATGTTATGTTCACTTTTAAATGTTTGAGTGAAGGGGTGTTTGTATATCCTTTTGGAGTTTGAATGCAGGCGTGTGTTTGTATTTAATATTTGTGTTAGATTGCAGGAGTGTGTTTGTATGTTGTGCTGGTGTATGACTGCTTGAATGTATGCACATACACACACATTCATATAGACACCGACACATACACACACCTTAACAGACGCATACACCAACAAATACACACGTACCCTGACACACACACAAACATTTATACATGCACACACCATGATACAGATACACACACTGAAACACAGATGCACATACACAGACCATATCCTGACACACAGATGTGTGCGCACACACAGACACAGAAAAAACTGACATATACACACACACACACACACACACACAGAGATGCACACCCTGACACACACAAATGTAAAACCTGACACACATGCATGCACACACAATATTTTGAATATCTCCAGCCACCCTCCTATTGGCTTACCTCGTGTGTCCAGGAGGGTAGTCCTGCTGCTGGCTGGTGGGAGTGAGAGGTCTGGAGCTCTTCGTGCTCTGCTCCTCTCCCCTCATGCTGTGGCTGCCACCTCCCACTCTGTCTCCCTGCATGCTGGGAGGAAGTGACAGGTTGTCACTTCCTCCCAGCCGGCCGACATTACAGGTGCCAGGTCGCGGTCTTAAAGGATCGCTGCCTCATGTTTAGCACTCATGTTTCCCCGGTGCTAGGATTAAACATTCCCCGACACCCCTGTGTGCGTGTCGCTATGCCCCAGGGCGCCGTGGTACACAATTTGGGAACCGCTGGGTTAAGCTAAAACACACAGAGAAAAACATTGCTCACGGCGTAAATTCAAACTGACTGCAGCATTTGGTAAAATGAATATTGTGGGGAACTGAAAAGGTAAAATCAATGACCCACAAAAAGTATTTGTACAGTTCCACTAACTCGGCTAAAATTGACAGTTCCATTGTCAGCTCAACAGCTTAGTGAAAACCCAAATAGTTCAATAGGGTTAACTAGAGTATATTTAGGTTTACTAAAAGTACCATGGCCACTTCTGTGATCGTCAATTCCAGGCTGGCTAATGTAAATTCTGTGCAAACTTTCGTTGCACAGATTATCAGTTATTGGCTGAGAGTGGTTAGCTGACACTCTCAGCCAATGTATGGTGATGGCTGTGTGCGTCAGCGGACCACCAGAGTCCAGCAGGGACACTGGTAAGGGGGCAAACTGCTGCTAAACGGTTTGCTCCATTACCAGGGAACTGGGCCAGGGTACTCCTCGCATCATAACCACTACAGTGCACTGTAGAGGTTACGATGCTTGGGGTAACCCTGTCAATGCAGGTTTCAAACTGGCTTAAAAGTATGCATGCTTTACAATTATTGAAAAGTTATTTTTCAGATTTTACTAAGCTATTTCCAATTATTTTATGTTACACCGTAGACACTGGTAAAATGTATGTTATTGTGTAATATTCTGCTTTTACACAATATTAGTATATATTTATACATAGACGCACATGCGTTCCATAAAACACTTTTTAATTAGCGAGGCTCAAGCTGCGTTGCCATTTATAAAAGGGCAGATCTTGCTTTCTGATCTCTTGCAAATTCCTTCTTAATGAAAGGAACAAAAATTGCACACAAACAAGCTAGGATGAGATTAAAATATATTTAAGAAGGCTGTGTGAACAGATTAGAAATATACTAACAATTAAAAACCAATGGGACCACATGTTTAAACGCATTGTATAGATAACAAAAAAACAGTCTTATAGTTACTGTTGCGAATCCATAGGCAAACGGCAACAGGAAGCCCTAAACCAGGAAGAAGCACAACCAATCAGAAACCTTTTACTCTGGGCAATATGGGTCTCATTTGATTGTATAAACAGGTGGCTTATTATGGGATATATAGCTTACATCAGATGAGTTGAATCACACACTGCAGCTGCTATCAGTTTATTCAGAGACCCAATCACACTTTTAAAGAAACCCTCACCTATATGTAAATAAATAAACAGACCCTACCCCTACTCCAAACAAACAGTATACGGTTTAATAGTATTTATTACGCAATAGTAAATCTCGTCCTTTCGTAATGAAAGTAAATAATAAATTGCATCACATGTTTGTAACTTCCCATCAAAGCAGTTTACTTGCCCTGGTATATTTCATTACTTGAATACACTGGCCCATAAAAGGCACCTTGTAAACTCTCTGGCACAAGTAGAAAGGTTATTGGAATAGATATAACTTGCAATGAAACATGCATTTAGGAAAGTGGGTAGGAGAATTGAATGATTGCAACTTTTACTCCCTGAAAAACAATACTGGCTCCATCATTACTGCAAAGATATTTGACTAATAATAATGGACTTTACACTGATGCCAAGTTAGAGTAATATGCACTGTGCTGGCCTCCCAATTCTGCTGTTACAAGCAAGCACTGTTTGGCTACATTCACTAAGTAGCTTTAGGTCTGGTGGTTAAAGCTTTTACCAACCGTGCAATCATCCTGTGACCTAAATTCCAGCGAAAGGAGAAATAAAGGACCCGTTCAGTTCACTGATTGTTCAGCGCCAAGCCAGGACATTCTGCTCGTGGTTCCCTTACCCACCCTCCTCCATATTGAGCTAGGAGTGAATGACATGGGATGGCACTGCCTCATTTATAAAGTCACCTGAAAGCCCCACAGACAAATGTATTATTCCATTTGTTACACCAAGAGTGCAATAGAATATTGCTATTTAATGTGATGTGTGCATACATGAGTTGGCTACCTGGTAGAAGTGGTATGGTGAATGGCAAGAGAGGGATTCATTTGATTGTATAGGAATGTGATAGATGTCAGAATGTTTAGAACAGGAATTCCTATTTTGAAGCATCCTCTGCCAGATGTGAAATATTACAAGAGTTGCCTCTAAGTCTAGTTTTAATGTCACCTTACTGGTTAATTTACCATATCCCCTCACAGAAGTGATTTTGATATTCTAAGTGACCATTAGCAGTCAGAAGACCATTGTCCGCCAGTGTCATATCTAAAAGAAACATTAATAACCCACAAATTAATAACCATGCCTCTTTTTGTGCATATTCAGAACGGGGAAAGCAAATCCTACAAAATAAATATGGCTAGCGCAGCTTAAGCCGTTTGGAAGGTATTGTGAAGTCATAAGTAGGAAGTGTGACATATGTATAGAATTGAAAAATTCCAACTAATTTATAAATGCAATGTAACGAGCGCTGGTATTTCAGATACACATTAGTTTGCTTCCTCCCGAACTGATAGATACTTTGTGATTATAGCTTGCAGTTTGGGTTTCGATTCGTACGTTCTCCAGAGTAACATACTGCATACAAGTAAATCCAACGGGTAATCAGACACATACCCAAACATCAGCCTAGACTAGATGAAGGGTACAACAGGAATGTTTTATTCAGGCCAGGTGGCCGGCTTTTATGCAAGTCAAGGGTACATTATACACGCCCACAGAAACTCCCACAACACGCCCACTAATTTACTGAGTCACAATGACTCGACATAAAATACAAAATATAAAAGGTACATAATATTACACAAAAATATTATAGGGACCCCCATAAATGTCATATCCCTGGATAGCCTAGATCTGAGCGCCCAAGTTGTCCAAATAGCGCTCAGATGCCACAAATACTGCCAAATCGCCACCAGGGTAAAGTTTTGACCGACCGCTCACGAAACACTTGCCCAAAATAGTTCCATAGTTTTAAGGGTAGCGGTTGGTCAATTTCGGGAGTCCCAAACTGAACAAAACCACGAACGGGTTCACTGGCTCCTTGGTAACGGTTGTTCATTGGATTAGTCCGAACAAACCTACCGAACAGCGCTCTCCTGGCTTGCCTGTGAAAAGAAGCAGGCGTTCGCAAAGATGACCGCTGTTCGCGGAGTCGAGTGTCCGACTTGGAGTTCCAGACACTTGACGACCAGGTCCTGCTGCCTCCTTTCGTGCGACAAGATGGCCGCCGTTTTCTCCAGCACTTGTTGTTTGGTTGCACGAACGACGGCCACACAGGGAGGGCGCTAATTCCTGCAGTTTTCTTGAACTCAATGAGCCAGGGGGGTGGTTGGTGTTCAGTAGATTTATCTACCAAACCAAAAAAATAACAAATGGGAACCAAAGTAGCTAGTTTTATACACAATAACTATTATTTCAGTGGCAAGCACAAAAGAGAAAATAAAATAAAAAGTTTGTATTTGGAATGGTATTGGTATGAAACACAAGGGGGAGGCCACTGATTGTTCTGATAGGTACGCCTTCCCCCCACCTATACTACCTCTGGGCCGACTTGGAAACTTGAGATGTATACATCCAATAATGTGCAAATGTATAGTGTGCCTAGTAGAGGCCAAGATCTAATTTTAAATAAGTCACCAGCTTTTCTTGCCAGAGACCCCCAGGCAGAAAATACTTTTACCTTACCATCTAAGTGAGTAGTTAGGTTTTGTGTTAATTTCTCCTTTTTATTTGTTAACTGTTGTTGGTGTAAATAATTTGTATGTCTCCTGCCTTTGTATACACTGTGACAATTTTTTTTGCTCATGATAAATATTCCTTTACTCACGTTACTGGATTAGACCAGTTTATTTGAAATCACATACATATTGTACTAAATCATATTTTGTGGGTTTACTTAACATACAGGCAATACCATTTTACCAAAATATTTTCTTGTATATATATACACAAGTAAAAGGATCCAAGCAATCAACACATATGCCCTACCAGTCATCAGGTGCCCAGTTGAAATAATAACCTGGACAAGAGAAGAACTGGATGTCAAGACCTGGAAATTATGAATGGAGGATTCCACCTGAAATCCAGCACCCAGAGACTACACACAAGCTAGAAGGAAGGAGGTTGGGGCCTGATGAGTGTCAAGGCCACAGCCCTGGATGAAACTCAGAGCATCCACAAGTACATCGCGAAGATGGCTCCCAAAGATGAGCTGCTAAGGGAATGCCTGAGACAACAACAGAGGATGCAGAAAAAGAGGAGGTTCCATGGCAAGACAAACCTCTCCATGGGGTGTACTACCGGCAGATAGTGGATGTGGCTCACATGACCCAAGGTGCTGACTGTGCAAAGAGGCCTCTGAGACAGCCCAGCACCTTGTAACCAGATGCAAGATATTAACAGGAACAGCATACATGGAGAGACACAACCAAGTTGCTGGACCCCAAAAACAGTGAATTAAGATTTTTTTTTTATGTTTTTGTATAATATATTTTAGTTTAAGCACCTGGCATATTGACTGTTATAGCTAGAGTGCAAGGATTTTAAATATATATATATATATATATATATATATATATATATATATATATATATATATATATATATATTTTATTTATTTATTCACTGCCAGACAAATGTACAGATCAAACATACTGTTGTTGAACATTGCACTGTATAGCATGTGAATGCTCCAACAATACACATTTTAACTGGCATCCAATGGGTACATGCGCACAGTACATACAAAGAAACAAACTTCATGAATGAACTGTGCATTGGAGGAGCATTAGTGTGCACACAGCTCTACATCACAGAATAGACCTACTGATATGTACCTTTGCTGGAATTTTACTAGCATACTGTATGAATCAAATATTACCGATTGCCAAAAGGTAAAGTAAGTGTAATCCGCACATGGCACAATCTCCCCCCCAATTCACCTGTGGCCTTTGCATGATGTTCCATTTACCTTTTACAGGCCTACTAAGGCAGCAGGTATATTTTAAGGTAGAAGGACATTTTAATCTTAACCTGTGCATTTCACACACAGTAACCAAATGGCTAGAAAAAAAGGAATGTTTCCAGGTAAGGTCATTGCTATATACTAAGGTCGCATTAGTGCCCTCTCTGTAATGCTAATCACACTGCATTAAAAAAAAAAAAAAAAAAAGAATGGCTACTGATGGCCACTACTGCATTTATTGAAGATACATTTCCTATGATGCTAATTAAGATAGCCTAATGGGTAGCCGATCATCATGGGAAATGTAGTTCTCAGCAGCTGCAGTGATGAAAGTTAGCCCTCATTGTTGCACGGGGTTTAGGTGGGATTTGTGTTTTGAAGCTTCTTAGCTACACAGCCCTACAGATGCCTGGTAAACCTGTAGCTAAAAGGCAGGAATGAAAAGCATAAAGAAGAATTAACAGAAAACCAAATTCCAATCTCAGTCGAACCTAGTCTCTGGGTAAATCCAGTTTTAGTCTGTGAGGTGAATATTTTGGTTTTGTCTCTAGAAATATTTTAAATAGTAAATATGAGTTAAAGAATGAACCAGGCAGCGATACACGTTGATGAGAGGTGGGGAAAAAAACAACAAATGTTGCTAGAAGTGATTCACAATGAGGTGAAACCAGGCTTTTCTCCTTAATGTTTTATAGACACCTGAACAACTTTAGCTTAATGAAGCAGTTTTGGTGTATAGAACATGCCCCTGCAGCCTCACTGCTCAATCCTCTGCCATTTAGGAGTTAAATCCCTTTGTTTATGAACCCTAGTCACACCTCCCTGCATGTGACTTGCACAGCCGTCCACAAACACTTCCTGTAAAGAGAGCCTTATTTAGGCTTTCTTTATTGCAAGTTCTGTTTAATTAAGATTTTCTTATCCCCTGCTATGTTAATAGCTTGCTAGACCCTGCAAGAGCCTCCTGTATGTGATTAAAGTTCAATTTAGAGATTGAGATACAATTATTTAATGTAAATTACATCTGTTTGAAAGTGAAACCAGTTTTTTTTTTCATGCAGGCTCTGTCAATCATAGCCAGGGGAGGTGTGGCTAGGGCTGCATAAACAGAAACAAAGTGATTTAACTCCTAAATGACAGCGAATTGAGCAGTGAAATTGCAGGGGAATGATCTATACACTAAAACTGCTTTATTTAGCTAATTTAGGTGACTATAGTGTTCCTTTAAGTCACTGGGGGGAAAAAACACTATCAAAGAAGGGCAATTAAGGGATTGTTCAGGAACAGCAAATACAATTGGTTATATTACTTAAAGGGACACTCCAGGCACCCAGACCACTTCTGCCCATTGGAGTGGTCTGGGTGCCAACTCCCATCACCCATAACCCTGCAAGGTAATTATTGCAATAATAATTAGAGGGTTAAGTCCTCCTCTAAAGGGACTTCCGGCTTCTTAAAACACGAAAAGTGTTTTAAACGACTCTGGACGTCTTCACGCTCTGCATGGGGACCTCCAGTGTCGCTGGAATCCTCATAGGGAAGCATTGAATAATGCTTTCCTATGGGGAGGTCTAATGCGCGCACGGGGGCAGGTCAGTGGGCGGAGCTTGACCCAGCGCCAAGGGACATCGGCGCTGGATTCAGGAAAGTCACTGAAGGGGTTTTAACTCCTTTAGCAACATGGGAGGGAGGAGGTGGGCACTGCAGGATTTGTTTTCCTGGCACTGGAGAGTCCCTTTAAATAAATAAAAGACAGGGATCCGGGTCAAAAAAGGGCACTATCACAACTAAACAGGAACACATGGGAGGTATGCTAAGTACATTGTGGTAATGGGCTGGCACATTTATTGAAAACATAAGAAAATAGAGGAAAACAAGTTCTTAATTGAAAAGAAAAAAAAGTTACCTGCGCTCTCTCCTTAATCCCTATGTATATTTAGACAAATGGAGGTCATTTAGTTGCTCCAATGGCCATTGGAGGGAATGCCCGCCTGCCAACGTCAAGGCAGACCCCCCTAAGCGGGTCCTAACACTGACCCTTCAGACTGCTTCCTTGAGCTTCTTGCAAAGATATCTCTAATGAGACAGAGATTTACTATATATTGGTGCTGATGTGTACTGTAGTCCTTGCTGCCGGCCCAGTAGTGATGGGAGTGAGCGCAGGACTTCTCTTTTTGTGTTTGTATTTACTTTGTATCACACAGCCTGGTTACAATGCTGCCGCCCATCCCATGTGTTCCCTATTAAGGGTTAATAAGTATATAGGGGTGTATATAAAAAAACAATGCCCCTCTCTGTCTCATAAGAGATATCTTTGCCAGAAGCTCAAGGAAGCAGGCTGAAGGCTTAGTGTTAGGACCCGCTTAGGGGGGTCTGCCTTGACGTTGGCAGACGGGCATTTCCTCCAATGGCCATTGGAGCAACTAAATGACCTCCATTTGTCTAAATATACATAGGGATTAAGGCAGGGGAGGGCTGGCAGCCTTAGGCCTGGGGGGCAAAACCAGTCAAGTGGCCCATTGCGCCACCAAATCAGTTCACCATCCATGCCCACCTTTTTCTGGTTTTATAACGGATATTGATGTTATGCTAATCAGTAGCTCTTTGCCATACCCGCTCCTTCACGGCTCTGACTTTCAATGTTGTCAGAGCACAGGCTGAGAATCTCTGAGCCTGTGCTCTGACTCACTAACTGAGCGCCGGAACCACGAGGGAGAGGATATGATCTGACTTCACCTACTGCTGGTGCGCACCAGTGGACCACCAGCGAATCGTTTAAATTAAATATGCTGGTGTACCCAACTTGTGAGCTGTGTTGGCCGCCGGGCGCCTCTGTTGTCATGGCACCCTGCGTGACCGCACAGCTTGCCCACCCCAACGGCTGGCCCTGCTGACACACAGTGATGTTACTACTTAGACATCCCTCAATATTAATACAGAGATGAGAGTAAACACCAATAAACTGTGGAAACAGAGCTGATCCCTCCAAATTTATAAAGGTTTGCTTAGAGGATTTATTCAAGATTAAATCATGCCTCCTCCTCTCTCCCCCATGCGCTGCTCTGTAGGCTGGGAGGAAGTGAAGAGTAATCACAGTCTCCCAGCACAACGCCACCTGTGGCTGCATGGGGAACAGCTGTTTAATGTAATGCTTGCAGGACGGCCAGCTGCCGCAGAACCTCTTTGTTTCCGTCTCTGCAAAGGGCTCCAGGCACTGCTTGTTGTGAGTGTGAGCCATTGTAAATTAGGGGCAGAGGGCAGAGGGCACTTGCACTGCGGTCAAGACGGGTCTGGGCAGGAGGAGAGTGCAGTGCAATCAGTGCACTCCCCTCCTGTGGGTCACCAGTAGACTGGTGCACCTGCCCAGGATCAGAGCCGGTGCAAGGATTTTTGCCGCCCTAGACAAAATATAAATTTGCCGCCCCCCCCCATGTGACATCACAATGCCCCACCCATATGATCTGCCATATGAACTAACGCCAGTGCTGCACACAGTGTGTGTTTACATTAAAAGGCCTGCAGGGACCATCTATAGACACCAGAACCACTTCATTAAGCTATAGTGTCCCTTTAATGGGAGGTAAATTATAGATTAGTGTCACTAATAATATACTAGATTGCCTACTTACAATTAGATGAGGATGATGATGGGCTGCAGTTTGGCTCCACTGGTCTGGTGTAGAACAGGACCTCTGGAGGCTGTTTGCAACTGTGGTCACAAAATTCAACGTTCTGGGAGAATTGGAAGCAGCTCCATTTTTTGGGGGCCTCTTACACAGCTCAAGGTCTGGGCCCCAGTGCCTGACGGTGAGTATGCCCATAAGGCCCACTCATAAGTCCACTTATATGTTCCACCCACCCATGAGCTCGCTCACAGGGAGTGGAGTGTGTAGGGGATGTGTTATGAGTTATCTAATATGTGTGCTTATGGTATGTAGTGTATAGGGATACCAGTTTGTGCAGGTGATGCAGTGTGTTTGTGTGTAGTGGAAGCAGTGTGTATTTGTGTATAAGGGATGTATTATGTGTTTCTGGTTGTGTGTGAGGGATGCATTGTGTGAATCTGTGTTTGTATGCATAAGGGATGCAAGGTGTGTGTCTGTATGTGTGTACATTGAGTGTAAGAGATGCATTGTGTTTCTGTGTGTATGTGTTTGCATGTGTGTGTAAGGGTTTGCATTGTATGTTTCTGTGTATGTGTGCAAATGATGCATTGTCTTTGTGTGTAAGGGTTGCATTGTGTGTGTGTGTAATGGATGCATTGTGTGTTTCTCTGTGTGTAAGGGAAGCATGTTCTGTTTCTGTGTATGTATAGTGATGCATTGTGTGTTTCTGTGTATGTATAGGGGTGCATTGTGTGTTTCTGTGTATGTATAGGGGTGCATTGTGTGTTTCTGTGTATGTATAGGGGTGCATTGTGTGTTTCTGTGTATGTATAGGGATGCATTGTGTGTGTGTGTGTGTGTGTGTGTGTGCACGTAGTGTTAAAGAGCTCCCTGTCTTGCCCCCTGTCCTATAGAGCTGTCCCTTAGAGCTCTCCCCTGCCCCTTAGTGGTCTCTCCTCTCCCCCACCCTCCCCTAGCGGTCTCTTCTCACACTCACCCACCATCCCTGTGCTCTTCTCATCCCCCCTCCACCCTCCCTGTGTTCTTCTCACTTCTCCCTCTGTGTGTTCTCACCCCCCCTGTGTTCTTCTTACCCCCCCTCCTCCCTGTGTTCGTCTTACTCCCCCCCTTGTTCTTCTTACCCCTTCTTCTTATTACTCCCCCTTCTTCTTCTTAACCCTCTACTTCTTCTTACCCCCTCTTCTTCGTCTTACCCCCTCCTTCTTCTTACCCCATTCTTCTTCTTCTTACCCCCCTTCTTCTTACTCCCCCCCTTCTTCTTACTCCCCCCTCTTCTTCTTACTCCCCCCTCTTCTTCTTACTCCCCCCTCTTCTTCTTCCTACCCCCCTCTTTTTCTTATCTCCCCTCCTTCTTACTTCCCCCTTCTTCTTACTCCCTCTCTTCCCTCTTCTTACTCCCCCCTCCCCTCTTCTTACACCCCCCTCCCCTCTTCTTACTCCCCCCCTCCCCTCTTCTTACTCCCCCCCTCCCCTCTTCTTACTCCCCCCCTCCCCTCTTCTTACTCTCCCCCCTCCCCTCTTCTTACTCTCCCCCCTCCCCTCTTCTTACTCTCCCCCCTCCCCTCTTCTTACTCTCCCCCCCCTCTTCTTACTCTCCCCCCCTCCCCTCTTCTTACTCTCCCCCCTCCCCTCTTCTTACTCTCCCCCCTCCCCTCTTCTTACTCTCCCCCCTCCCCTCTTCTTACTCTCCCCCCTCCCCTCTTCTTACTCTCCCCCCCCTCTTCTTACTCTCCCCCCCCTCTTCTTACTCTCCCCCCCTCCCCTCTTCTTACTCTCCCCCCTTCCCCCTTCTTACTCTCCCCCCTTCCCTCTTCTTACTCTCCCCCCCTCTTCTTACTCTCCCCCTCCCCTCTTCTTACTCTCCCCCCTCCCCTCTTTTTACTCTCCCCCTCCCCTCTTTTTACTCTCCCCCTCCCCTCTTTTTACTCTCCCCCCTTCTTCTTACCCCCTCCCCTGTAGGTGGCCGAGCTGCACTCCGGTCCGCGGTCCCGGCCGGAGTGATAGGAAGGTGCTCAGTGTGCACCTTCCTGTCAGTCCGGCCGGGTACAGGAAACAGAAACTCCTGTTCCGCGCGGAACAGGAGTTTCTGTTTCCTGTACCCGGCCGGACTGACAGGAAGGTGCACACTCAGTGTGCACCTTCCTATCACTCCGGCCGGGACCGCAGACCGGAGTGCAGCTCGGCCACCTACAGGGGAGGGAGGGAAAAGCAGCTGCAGCCGTCTGAGCGCTTTTTACAGAGCGCTCGGCGGCTGCAGCATTTAAAGGGCCGGCCCGCCGCGGCCGGTCCTAAAAGAATTTCGGGCGGCCTGGGGGGCAATTGCCTCCCTGCCCCCCGGCCCAGCCCGCCGCTGGATTAAGGAGAGAGCGCAGGTAACTTTCTTTTCTTTGGTTTTTACTATATATTGGGGCTGATGTGTACTGTAGTCCTTGCTGCCGGCCTAGTAGTGATGGGAGTGAGTGCAGGACTTCTCTTTTTGTGTTTGTAAGTTCTTCATTGAAATGTGTGTACATCAATGGTTTCCATGGTGCTCTGTCCTTATAAAATGTGCTAAGCACTACCACTTTTTCTGGAAGATAAGTCCATGTATCTACGAACCTTTCAGGAAAAACATGAATTGTAAGGAGAGGACTATAACCACTTGTTTTATTTATGCTTGTTTAGAATTCACTAATTATTCCAGTCATGTTCTGAATGCCATCACAAACCCTCCCTTTGCACAATACCTATTAAACATTCTTCAAGCACCTCAGCTTAATTCTTCACAACATCACTCAGCTGACCATGACAGCTTCTACCTTAACAAAGGTTACACTTCTCTAACACAGCTCCTTGGTAGTTCTTCCTGAGGATGCTTGTGCTGTTAACATTATACACTGGGTGTCTGCAGAGTCCATTTTACCATTTCTTATATTGCTATAAGGAAAGGGAATTGAATAAAGCACCTGGACACATTACAGACAAAGCACCTGTCCACGCCTACAATCAATCTCTTAACTCATTTTACGTCTACTACATAATGGAATTTATAAAATAGATATTCTATCTACACAATGGTGATAATAATTTTGTGTATGAACAAGGCAATAGAGAGAAGGATTAAATATACACAAATACATGACATTCTGCATCCTGCTATCCCAATGCTGGTCTCTGGTGTCCCACCTAATCCACAGAAAGCGCAGCACATGTCATCATAAGATATGCTCGCACTGTGCAAACTGCACTCAACACCGATCACATTATTATTATTGCCATTTATATAGCGCCAACACATTGCGTAGCGCTTTACAATATTTACATCACTCAGGCAGAGCACTTTAGTAGTGAGCGTGGCTGGCCAGACAGAATTGCGTACATTAACGCCAAGCTAACACATCCCGTTATCAGATGGGGACTGCGCATGAGTTGCAAGCAAACAGTCATTGACACAAAACCGTACTGACTCACCCATAATTTTAAAAAAATGCATACATACATGATTATCAGAACCCAGAGCTCCCTTTCTATCCCTCCATCTGAAAATGCAGTTCTAATTTAATGAAACAATTGTTTGCGTCGTCAGAAGGAACAATAAAAGTTTCAAGGAGTTGTAGTTCAGAGGAAACTATAGTGTAAGGAATACAACTTCAGATCTATCTGTAATAAATCCAAGGGAATGTAAAAATGGCAGACCCCACCTACATTCTTAGTGTATTTCAGTTCACTGACATAAAGAAGGCATATTATATAATTAACTTTTCTGTACCATGTCTATCCATTGTAGACAGTTAAAGCAATATGTTACTAACACCCTAATTATTAACCACAGCAAAACTGTCACTCCCTTGTCAAACAGTGATACCATGCAGAGCTGCTTCCTTGTGCCAGATTTGGCCTCCCTGCTTACACTGATGCCAGGGCAGCCCGTTTTAGGGGAAGAATGAAGTCAACCTTCATTCCTGGACAATAAAAAAACAATTGTACCATTAACAAACCCTAGTACACTGAGATATTATTAAAGGTACAATTGTTACACTTAGGAGTGAGTGATAACAGGCAAAGTGCACAGCATAATGTCCCAATTTTGCTCATCTAACAAATTAATTGGAACTAAAATGGTTTTATATATTGCTTCATGGTTCTATAGTTCAAATACAGTCCAGAGACAAGCTACTATTTTCTTCATGTATTTTCGACACCGTGGTCAAATGATTGGGTGCTGTGACGTAGTGGTGGGCTTAACACGATATGGCCCTATACGATTTAAAATTATTAATTTTTTTGTTTAAGTGCTGTTGCCTTAATCTGTATTCTGTATATATTTTGGTCTTTACAGCAGCACCACTGCTGAGCAATGCATATTCTGGGTGCGCCCACAATCCCCCTTATTTCTATGGCCTAACCTTAGGCAGTCAATGTGATTGTAGTACCCCACAGCTGGCTTGTTGAGGTGGCCTATCTTGTTTCCCCTTCTCACATGCTGCATGGCTTTTAAATTTACATAAAAAAAAGGCACCACATTAAAAAAAAAAAAAAAAAAAGGGCTGTATGGTTAGAATGTATTTGCTTTCCTTGTTAAGGCGGCACAAAAACAAACAACCTAATATATAATGTTATAGACTCGCAGGAATAAAACTATATACAGTGTGTATAAATGTATTACAAAATGGTAGGTATGCTTTGTTTTTATTTTTGTCTAACAACCTAATAAAGCATGTAGCTATCTTTATTTACACAATACTGCTATTACATCATCCATTCAGATATAGCTTTCCATTTCTTCACCATTAACTCATTAGTTGGTTAGTTCTATGAAGCCTGTATTGCTTTGAAACTAGATATTACCCAACAACAGTAAGGGGGCTGGGACTAAGGATCTCACGATCTCAACAACCTGAATGACAGCTACCAATTTAAGTTAATCACATGTCAAAAACCTGCCTTGTTGTAGTGTCAGAAAAACCTGGTTTGGTCCAGTGGCTTTGTGGAGGCTCCCAGGGGGTTTCACATTGAATTGGTGGCGGCTGGGGCCTAGCACATGCTATCTTCTGTTTCTGGCAGGTCCCCTCTCCAACTCTTGCCAGCCTGGTATGCCTCGCGGAGCATTGCTGTGGTAATTCAAGGCGATACTTTGACAAGATTTGAGAGAGGAGATGAACATAATGTGTGCTGAATTTCTGCCGCGCACCCAATCGTCAATATCGGTATCATTATAAGTCAATACCAATAATTGCCAGCAAGCAGAATATCGTCCGATTACATCAGACAAACCGATAATTCGCTTTCCTTGTGAAGGCGCCAGAGTAAAACTTACTGAGGGTTAATATGCATGTGTGTATTACAGACTCCGCAGCAATAAAACTCACTGAGGTGTAATATGCATGAGTGTATTACAGACTCCACAGCAATAAAACTCACTGAGGTGTAATATGCATGTGTGTATTACAGACTCCGCAGCAATAAAACTCACTGAGGTGTAATATGCATGTGTGTATTACAGACTCCGCAGCAATAAAACTTACTGAGGTGTATTAAACCTCAGTGAGTTTTATTGCTGTGGACCACAGCAATAAAACTTACTGAGGTGTAGTATGCATGTGTGTATTACAGACTCCGCAGCAATAAAACTCCCTGAGGGTTAATATGCATGTGTGTATTACAGACTCCGCAGCAATAAAACTCACTGAGGTGTAATATGCATGAGTGTATTACAGACTCCGCAGCAATAAAACTCACTGAGGTGTAATATGCATGAGTGTATTACAGACTCCGCAGCAATAAAACTCACTGAGGTGTAATATGCATGTGTGTATTACAGACTCCGCAGCAATAAAACTCACTGAGGTGTAATATGCATGTGTGTATTACAGACTCCGCAGCAATAAAACTTACTGAGGTGTAGTATGCATGAGTGTATTACAGACTCCGCAGCAATAAAACTCCCTGAGGTGTAATATGCATGAGTGTATTACAGACTCCACAGCAATAAAACGTACTGAGGTGTAGTATGCATGAGTGTATTACAGACTCCACAGCAATAAAACTCCCTGAGGTGTAATATGCATGAGTGTATTACAGACTCCACAGCAATAAAACGTACTGAGGTGTAGTATGCATGTGTGTATTACAGACTCCGCAGCAATAAAACTCACTGAGGTGTAATATGCATGTGTGTATAACAGACTTCGCAGCAATAAAACTCACAATTTTATACAGTGCGTATAAATGTATTCTAAACCTAAACAGAAACCCGAATAAATGTACAGTGTGACAGAGAATATTACAAAATGGTAGGTATGCTTTGTTTTTATTTTTGTCTAAGAACCTAATAAAGCATGTAACTATCATTATTTACACAATACTGCTATCTTTTACATCATCCATTCAGATATAGCTTTCTATTTCTTCACCATTAACTCATTGCTTGGTTAGTTCTATAAAGCCTGTATTGCTATTGAAACTAGATATTACCCAACAACAGGAAGGGGGCTGGGACTAAGAGTCTCACGATCTCAACAACCTGAATGACCGCTACTAACCTAAATTAATAACATGTCAAAAACCTGCCTTGTAGTGTCAGAAAAACCTGGTTTGGCTGTTCTCTACATGTAATATTTCATTCACACTCTGCACCAGACAATTTCACTTTTGGCTTAACCCTTGCACTGTCTCTGGCCTATAAAGCTAATGTGTGTGTCTCAGTGTTTGCATAACAGACTCATGAATAACAGCATGCATATCCGGTCATGAGTAGGAAAAATCAGATGCTAACGATATTGATGCAGCGGTTCTTTGATAAATGGGTGTTTTGTTTGACGGAAGAAAGACTTCCTGCATTGCAGGAGAAAACGATGCTTCCTCAGATTGTTTAAAAAGTGAAATATATTTGCAGAGCAGGATAAACCATAGGGGACCCTTGGCATCTGCCTAGCACCCAGGGGTAAGACAGGGGCCCAGGAACCATGAATTTGCTTGATCCCATTAACCATACCTATGTGAAGAATGCAAGTGGAGGGGCAATGCAACCTGCCTAAGGACCTGCATATTTATATTTGAGATGGATTCCAAACATAATAGGATATTAAGCACATTTGTGTTATGGTACAACGTATACACAGAATAAAAGGGATTATTCAATAAACATCACATTGTAGTGAAATCAAAATCAAACTGTGAAATGTGTGTTAAAATACCCATGCTGCAACTATAGGTGAATTGTAGAATTTTTACAAGACAAAGTATGTGATAGTATGTGATAAAAGTATGTGATAATTCTAGACCTAGATAGACCCATTCAGCTTTTTTGGCCAAAATTAGGCAGTTTTCTTGTCAATTCTCTAAAATGACTTGTTAAATTAATAGCACACACGATGTTGAATAACAGCACCCCAGCCCTCCTGGGAAATAATCCTTCCCGGGGCTGTCAGGACTGTAATGTGAAAACCTCACTTATTGGAGAAAGCTTAAAATCCTCTTGACAATATACGGTAATCCTTGGAGGGATTTGTGTAGACATGCAGCACACAAAGAACAAAGTAGGGAAGTCGGCAAACATCATTATTATTAAATATAATAACAGTCATAGGTAACCACTTCTACAGCACTTTCCTCCCATTTTAGTGGACCTCTAGTGCTTAGCGCACACGGTTGAATTTACAGAACTTGCAACTGTACCTACTACATAACCTTAACTGTCCTCAGAGTAATTAAAAGAACCTCATCAAGACAGATTCATTTCATCCCTAATGAGACTGTGTCTCTACAGAAACAGACCATTAATAGTCTTCTGTCCGTTACACCGGACTAACAGATACAAAACAGAATCATCACACACAGGGAACCCCCTTGCCACCTGCACACCATGTTTTAAATAGTCCCCTAACTTTGTGTACCTACCACCACCACGTATGACTGAACCGATTTTATGTCTGTGTTTACTGTCCTGTCACTGTGGCATGCTATGCAATATACAGCATCGTACTATAGCATGCATTACATACATTAATAGTATCACTCTAAAAAGGTTTACAATCATAGTTTAACCAAGGTATGTCCCATAACACTGTAAAGGGAATACACACCTCAAGGCTCCCTTACCTTCCTTACAAAACCTATAACCTACATTGTGTGCATAGATTCAGGTGCAACAAGGCTGTTGTTCAGTTTCACTCAGTGAAAGCCTATTGAAATCAGGTTAAATGGCACTCTCTGAAAAACAATATATAAGGTCTGTTTTACCATGTGTCATTAGAATGGTTATATGGACTTTACAAGCAATGTTTGTTTGTTTGTTTGTTTTTTGCAATATATATATATATATATATATATATTATGGTAGGGTGTACCAACAGACTGATTGCCAGCTCATCCCTGTGTTATAACATTAAATGTTAAAACAAGCATTGATTACAATAACAAGTCACGTTAAAAAAATTCAAAATTTGATGATAAACTAAATTATTCAAGTCATGACAGACTAAAATCTTGAACAAAAAACAGGACCACTGAGACATGGAAACTGGACTATAATTTCTGTATTAAAACACCCACATTTGCACATAAAAGAGATGTTCCATTTTAATTATTCTGCTACGTGCTAATTTATGACAAAAATATTCTACCTGCGGCTGTATATTTGACCTTCAAGGTTTCTTGCCCTCGATTTTCTGAACGCAGACCCATTTCAGAAATTATTGTTCATAGATTGTGCAATTTTCCAATGTTATACTTTCTGTGTGTGACTCTATTGAGTGGAATATATGATATGTAATGTCAAGATGATGCAGGCAAGCAGCTGATCTCCTGATCAGAAATGTCCTATTCTCATGGAAATGTATCAGTTATTGGTGAAAGAGACAGTTGCAAAATTCAAGGTGTGTGTGAAGGGGGATTGGGGAGTAAAACTGTTAATTTACTATCGATGTACTTTTCATTTACCAAAGTGTGTATCAGATAACTATATATGAACTCAACCAAATATTGTGTCTTTCAACACTAAGAAACCCCCTGCTAGGCTACGGGGTACGGGTGCAGGTCTGTATGGGGGAACCCCCTAACCGTATGTGAACACTATGAACAATATATGCAGAAACAGTGTCATTTTGCAACTGAAATATTGAAAAAGCAAGTTTTCGAAATATTTTTAACGGTTCAGGAAAGAACCAAATTGTTGGGCAATTGTCCATTTCAATACATTGTATATAATTTGATCACTGATGGCTATTCTTACGCTCTGTTCTTATCTTATATGCATTTGTTGACTGTTATTTTACAGATCACCATGCAAAGTCTGAGAGAGACAGGATATTCTGGAACATTGAGATGATGCAGAAAAATTTGTGATTTTTGATAACACACAACGGTGAACCACACTTAAAGTTACTATCCACTGCCCTGCCTCCCCAAAATAAATTAAAACACGGTGCATGTATTTAAATGAGCTTTTTTACACAGGGTGTATATCTAAAAACAGCTTGCAGAGCTCTTAACTGCCTCTTGAGTTTAGCTCCACTGAGCTAAGCAATCAGGAAGTAACAGGATGTTGTCTAATTGACAGCCCTGGGGGCAGATATAATTAAAATGGATTATTTCAGCCAATATATTGCTTTCCCACAAAAAAAAGCACTGGGAGACTATCGTGCATGCAGAGCAAAATGCTGCGTTGCACCAATCAGCATCGCCTAACAGAAATGCATTAAATCAATCTTTATAAGGAATGTTTAGCGCCCCATGCAGGGCATGGCAATGCTGCATATCAGTGCTGCACATTGCAACACTGACCCACGAAGCACCTCTAGTGGCCGTCTAAATGCCCCTAGGCAGCAATGTAAACACTGCCTTTTCTCTGAAAAGATAGTGTTTACATTAAAATGTCTGCAGGGACATTATATAGACACCACAACAACTAGATCAAGCTGTAGTTGTTCTAGTGACTATAGCGTCCCTTTAACACATAAAGCATTTCAGCAAATTCATTAGGTAGGTTGAGTGTCCCCTATAAGCTGTGTGTCCATGTGGAAACTGCAACATCCAACACTATGGACAAACACATACATTCACCATGAAAAGGAAAAAAAACGCACCGTGATTGCAGGATATTATAGGGGACATTTAGAATAGTGCCACTAAACTAAAAGTAGGGCAAAGTTGTAAAAGTGGAGCAATCACCATGGAAACCAAAAATGTGCTCTTGCTGATGTCACCGGTTACCATGGTAATTATTCCACTTTTAGAACTTTGTCCCACTTTTCTATTATACACACCTTCATATATCAGGTAGTAAAAGTATTAATCCAAATGAATTCTGACGTTTAGGAGGAAGGGAGTGATAACACCACTGAAGCAAACACGCAATTCCACAATTACTGGTATTGTTGCAAATCCTTATAAAAAATTTTTATCAGCTCTGTTTCCTTGGCAACCTATTTTATATACCATGCACATCTCACCCAGATTTAAACTTACACAGTCATTTGTATTTCACGCCAATGTGTCTTGACATATGCAAGCAACATACAAAAATAATTTGCATTAAAAGGTGTTCTATATTTTTACGGCAAGGAATACAAAAAAATAAAGCCGCACAAAAACCGTAACTAAAAACCTTGGAAAGCGCAGAACCAGCCGACTGACATCTCATATGATCATATATAATCTGTTCTGTGCATATAATGTGAGTAACACAGAACTGAATAGAACAAAGACGAGTTTCATTTCTCTGGTACTATAAGTTAGCCATAAAGATAAAACTTCCACACTAGATAGATCTGTAGATTAAACCTGGCGCCATAATCATAGAACTTTAAAAATGGTAATTATAGGAAGTGATAACTAAAAAACGCATTATTATTATTATTATTATTATTATTGCCATTTATATAGCGCCAACAGATTCCGTAGCGCTTTACAATATTAAGATACCCTTGTTTGTAAGATACCCTTTAAGGGACCACGATTCACGTGCAGATGATTTATCCAATTATAGAGTGTAATACATATTCATGCGCGCTCGCGCGCACGCACACGCACGCACACACACACTTTCTCTCTTATTTATATGAATAAAACTAGTTAAACTAAACTGCATCGCATTGAGAGCATGATGTGACGTCTACACTTACCACTGGCTTGGGTTTGCTGAGTTCCACCAATTTGGCCAAGATATCCTCTTCGGAAAGTTGACTAAAGAGGTGGGCATCGTAGGCCATGGATATGGAGATCTCTTCCATCATCTTGTAAGGTGATCTTTATAGAAATTGTAGTGGGAGTGAATCTTGGTCTCTCTGCTGGATCAACTACAGGGCTGACCTTGTCTTACATGAATGAGGGACAAATATGCAAAACTTCCCCCTCTAAAAGCTAGATTTTATAAGCTTTGGATATGGGGGTGGAGCTGAATGGGAAAACACACACACAGACAAAAAACAAAACTTCAGTTCAGTTCAGTTTCACTAGTGTAACTGTAGCAGGTGGGCATTTGTTTTAGCCATTATTTGGGAGTCACAGAACATGCTTCAAAGGACATTTCAGATCATCCTGTTCTGTAGCAGATTGTGTCATTTGCTGTTAAACAAGTTGGATAAGTATCTGTAAAGAATGTGAGCTTGTAGATAACAAATTAAGGGAATATCCCCTCCCTCTTCAATTTTTTATAGCACGAGGTCAAGGTTTGGCTTTTTTTCTGTAGCTTATAGATTCATCAGAATGTTTGTCCAAAGTGTCATCCTTGGATATAAACACACTTACACGCTAGCCCTGGAATTCTTAGAATATGGGGGTATGTCAGTACTGCTAAAATATGTAAAATATGCTTGGAAAGTCTAGCATTGCTACATCAGCACGTTCTTCGAAGGGTTACTTTGCCAAGAAAAACAAATTTAATGCCTTTCTCGATACTTGGTCACAAAAATAATAAAGTTGTCAATAAAACCTCCGTGCATACAGAATGCATATAAATATAGAAAAATATTGTAAAATATTGCTAAAAATACAGCGTGTCCACTTTGATCTTCAAACGTCGCACGTAGATGAAACTTTCTTTAAAACGTGGTGTAAAAAAAAAAAAAGCCACAGGTCACGGAGCCTACACTAGAACAAATAAATAAAAATAAATTACCGATGGCCACTTGGCTTCTGTACAGCGGAAAGAGTGGAAATTAAAACGGAGGACAAAGTGATAAATGGAAATATATTGTAAAACATGCGTCTCAGGGGAAGTAGGGTTTTCATTTGTGGACCATGATGCCTAGATTGTGCATTACACAGCCTTCATTGTTTTACAGATTAGCCGGTCACCATGGATGATCTCTCTGCTTTCCCTTTTCTGTTTTTTCTGCGTC
Source organism: Pelobates fuscus (assembly GCF_036172605.1). Classification (NCBI taxonomy): domain Eukaryota; kingdom Metazoa; phylum Chordata; class Amphibia; order Anura; family Pelobatidae; genus Pelobates; species Pelobates fuscus. The sequence goes on from NC_086323.1 coordinate 48,169,982, forward strand.
TCCCTTCTGTAAGCCGTGTCCAATATTAACATGCTGTCTGGCATTTCTGTCGCAATCGACCCTTTAAACAGTGTTTGAATATTGGTGGATTAATGAAAGAACAGTAACAATCCAGATGCACACTCCGAGCACAGCGGTGGGAGGAGAGTAGGACATGCTGTTGCCGTACTGGTTACACGGGGTGTATTCAGAAAGCGACTGATGACATCTCTGAGATCTGAATACATTCAGGGACTCTTTAACTCACGAGGTGCCGCGCTGGTCTTCAGTAAGCACTGATGTTTGGCTTGCAGCTTCCACATGTGACTATCTTTTCTGTTCGCCTGACACAGAGAGATAAGATACTTTTTTGTTTGTGGTGTAACCAGGATGTAAGAAAGAAAGAAAAAAAAAAAAGCAGTGTACACACCTGCCTGGGGTCCCTGTCTCACTGGAAACAGATATTAGGCTCCTGAGGGAGGGATCTGACTGTGGAATAGTTCAGAGAGGGGTACCCAGCACAAGGCTTCGCAGAGGATCTGACTGTGGAATAGTTCAGAGAGGGGTACCCAGCACAAGGCTTCGCAGAGGATCTGACTGTGGAATAGTTCAGAGAGAGGTACCCAGCACAAGGCTTAGCAGAGGATCTGACTGTGGAATAGTTCAGAGAGAGGTACCCAGCACAAGGCTTCGCAGAGGATCTGAGTGCTGAAGACACACACCGAGGGGAGGGGGAGACAGCACCTGTTGCAGTAGGTGTAGGAGCTGCAATTTCCCAGAATTCTGCTGGCCTCTGGGGCTGCTGCCCAGCAACAAGAAGCTGGGGAAATGGGCTGCACAGACAACCAGGATATGAAGCATGTGAACAGCTTTCTGCACAGCTAATGACAGAAAAATGGCAAACTGTGACCAAGGCTGGAGGAGGGGGAGTGGTTACACAGACAGATTCACAGCAACATTTCCTTAAAGAAATAGATATCACGCATGGATAGGGGAAAATGGGCGGGGAGGATCTCAAGCAGGTCCTTTAATAACATCTACCTAGAAGCATATCTCTACAGCTTTCATATTGGCAAACTAATCGTGCTAGCAATCAAGCTGGGTCTACAGTGTCTGGCAGAAAAGGAGTTAATGGCAGAGCTACCGCTGCGGGATCTCAATGCTGGGTTTAGAGAGGAAACATTAACTCATTAAATGCAATAAGATATGCCATGTTTCATACAGGGTTTCCAAAAGAGGAAATAACATTAATCCATTTAGTGCCATAAGATCCGCTATATCCAATGCTGAATTTCCAAAGAGAAGAAAGAACATTAACCCCTTCAGTGCCATACAAGCCATGATTTCTAACACTGGGTTGCCAAGGGAGGAAAGAACATTAACCCCTTCAGTGCCATACGAGCCATGATCTCTAACACTGGGTTGCCAAGGAAGGAAAGAACATTAACCCCTTCAGTGCCATACGAGCCATGATCTCTAACACTGGGTTGCCAAGGGAGGAAAGGACATTAACCCCTTCAGTGCCATACGAGCCATGATCTCTAACACTGGGTTGCCCAGGGAGGAAAGAACATTAACCCCTTCAGTGCCATATGAGCCATGTTCTCTAACACTGGGTTGCCAAGGGAGGAAATAACATTAACCCCTTCAGGGCCATATGAGCCATGATCTCTAACACTGGGTTGCCAAGGGAGGAAAGAACATTAATCCCTTCAATGCCATATAAGCCATGATCTCCAACACTGGGTTGCCAAGGGAGGAAAGGACATTAACCCCTTCAGTGCCATGATCTCTAACACTGGGTTGCCAAGGGAGGAAATAACATTAACCCCTTCAGGGCCATAAGAGCCATGATCTCTAACACTGGGTTGCCAAGGGAGGAATGAACATTAACCCCTTCAGTGCCACACGAGCCATTTGCTGACATGTCACACTGCCTTCCTATACCAGAGTTAAGGAACACTCTTGTTAACATTACAATTTAGACATGGAAAGAGTCCCTCAAGGGTTAACATACTCAATGCCAGTTGAATGGCCTGTCAGACAGCCAAGCTGGTTAGTGCACCAACACTAGTGCCTGGAGTAACCTGTTTAAACCGACTTGCGGAGGTCAATAAAAGAAGAAACTGAAATGGACAATAAGTCTAGACTGTAAGCTCCTTTGAGCAGGGTCCTCATCAACCTATTGTTCCTGTAACATTCTGTAATTGTCTCATTTATTGTTACTTTTCCCCCTGTTATAATATTGTAAAGCAATGCAGAATAAGTTGACGCAATATAAATGCCAATAATAATAACAATGACATCTAAATCTCAGAACATATGTGAAAACTCAAGAAATCTAAATTTAATTTTGAAACTACACTGAAATTACTATTCACCCTTGTATTAATCATATTAAAATGATTATTATATCAAAAAGTGAACAGTTTGTTCATTATATATATTATATAAATATATAAATAATCATACTGAAATTCCCTTTGTCACGGGCTAAATCCATGTTAAATATCTAGTTGTAATTTTTTTTATTTATTTTTTACCAGCTAGGCTGAATTTTGCATTAATACAATTTGTAGAATTTCTAGTTCAAATATCACCATGATTTGTTATTTACATAATAAACCTGGAACTTCTGTCTCCAAGGCTGCGATTTTCAAAACAGACCCCCAGCTGTAAAACTACAGCTCCCACGATGCTTTGCCAGCCCAATAGCTGGTGTAGTTTACAGCTACATATATAAAGTGAAAAGGCCCTTGCAACTATGCAGGACTACATTCACTGACATGTACAGGAAAATTCGCTATTCAATTACCAGTGATACACTAGTCCTAGAATGTAGCCTTTGAACAATACGATACCTTATAATTGCTAACATGATTACACACCATTTCCCTGTACAGAACACACACAGAATTAAACTACCTGGAGCTGGAACAGAAGCGGATATGAAACACAAACAAAAATGCTTTCTAAAGGTTTTACCACCCAACACCTCATTGTGTCTGGTTTTTAAATGTACGAGTCAGACTAAGCAAGCCTGCCCCCCTGAGGCTGTCTGGAAAATTGCTGCAGCAAAATAATGGCTAAGCCTTCTGGTTTACATGAAGGATTTCTCACTGACAGTACAAATTGCCCCTGTAATCAGAAGAACATTTGCAGAACTGTTAAATAGTCATTTTTAAAGTTTGCTTAATTTCCTGGCAAATGGAGCATGATTTGATGCCAATTACTAATTTGCCACATGCAGCAATTTCTTTAGCGCAGGTTATATGAACCATATTAAAAGAGGGATTCTCAGACACTGTGTATTTATGTTATATATACACAGACATATATACATGTTGTATACATATGTAGAAAACAAAGGGATATAAGCTGTATAACCTAAAAAAAAAATACACAGTGTGATTCAATAATTACATAGAAAATTGACAACAATAATTTGCACTGACAAAATATGGACTATAAATTCGCTTTGAGGGTGCCTCCCCCAATGGCGGTGGGGAGCTAGAAGAACCTCTTTCCTCTTATTGATAGCTGAATTGGCACCTGTTCTAAAGAAGGATATTATGGCACTAGAAAAAGTGCAGAGGCGGGCTACAAAATTAATAAAAGGAATGGAACATATCAGCTATGAAGAAAGGTTAACAAATGTAAACCTATTTAGTTTAGAAAAACGTCGCCTGAGAGGGGATATGATAACATTATACAAATATATTCGGGGCCAATACAAACCATTGTGTGGAAATCTATTCACAAACCGGACTTTACATAGGACACGAGGCCATGCGTTTAGACTAGAAGAAAGAAGATTTCGTCTAAGGCAAAGCAAAGGTTTTTTTACTGTAAGAACAATAAGGATGTGGAATTCTCTGCCTGAAGAAGTGGTTTTATCAGAGTCCATACAGATGTTCAAACAGCAACTAGATGCATAGTTGCAGAAACAGAATATTCAAGGATATAATCTTTCAATGTAGGGTAATAATTGCTTGATCCAAGGATAAATCTGACTGCCATTCTGAGGTCAAGAGAGAATTTTTTTCCTAGCTTGTTGCAAAATTGTGCTTCAAACTGGGTTTTTTGCCTTCTTTTGGATCAACAGCAAAAAACAAATGTGAGAAAGGCTGAACTTGATGGACGCAAGTCTCTTTTCAGCTATGTAACTATGTAACTATGAATCCTGGAACCAGAAGAAATAGGTAAGTAGAAAAACATTTATTTGGATTAACAAATAAAATAATGCCAAGATAGGCCAGGTCTAACGCCTTTCGTTCTAATTATAAAACTTCCTCAGGGACCTTTCTTAGTAAAATATACAATCAAATTGAGTATAAAAATGGCGTCATTGTTATAGTGCATTTGATTGTATGTTTTACTAAGAAAGGTCCCTGAGGAAGTTTTATAATTAGAACGAAAGGCGTTAGACTGGGCCTATCTTGGCATTATTTTATTTTTTGGTTGTTAATCCAAATAAATGAGCCTTGTCCTGCACTGTCGCTAACAGTCTTAGATCCTTTAGAAATGTATTTACAGGCTACACACCTACCACAGCCATACGTGCCACACGGAGGAGTTCCCAGCCAGGTGACACGCGGCTGTGGTTTAGTACTGAAATGGCTCGGTACCAACAAGTCTTGACTATTACGTCCACGTCTGGCCGTGATATTGACACGTGGACCCAGGACCTCCTTAAGATGTACAGGATGGGCCAGAATCTATCAAGAGTGCATGCAAAAACACTTGATAAAACTAATTTTCAGGAATTTCAAATATAAAGACAGTACAAAGATTTCAAAATGTATATATATATATATATATATAATAAACAATACACAAGATCCAGCGCACTCTCCTATCTACTAAACAGCAACTTCAATGTTGACAGATTTTATTAGTTTTTAAAAGTTTTTTAAAAAACACCTAATCTAGGCAAAAAAAAATAATGGGGATTTAGTTACATTATATGATCATACATTGCATAAGCCTGCCACAACGTCAATGTACCCCATCTTTGGCAGGTCCTACTCTCACAGTCTAATGTCTGCTTTTAGGAGATTAACCCACTTACTTGGGAAAAAATTCCATCTGAGGCTCTCTGCAGTACAAGGCTAAATAGCGACCTGAGATGAGGCACCTGTAACAGGGAGGGGTGCAAAACCAAGGAGTTGGCTAGACTCCCAAATATATATATATATGAAACATGGGGGATGGTTGCACTCACCTGAACATGCTTAAATGGGGTGCTGCTGGGGGCCATATTATACAATAAACAATACACAAGGTCCAGCGCACTCTCCTATCTACTAAACAGCAACTTCAATGTTGACAGATTTTATTAGTTTTTAAAAGTTTTTTTTAAAAACACCTAATCTAGGCAAAAAAAATAATGGGGATTTAGTTAATCTCATAAGAGCAGACATTAGACTGTGAGAGTAGGACCTGCCAAAGATAGGGTACATTGACGTTGTGGCAGGCTTATGCAATGTATGATCATATAATGTAACTAAATCCCCATTGTTTTTTTTTGCCTAGATTAGGTGTTTTTAACCCCTTAAGGACCAAACTTCTGGAATAAAAGGGAATCATGACATGTCACACATGTCATGTGTCCTTAAGGGGTTAAAAAAAACTTTTAAAAACTAATAAAATCTGTCAACATTGAAGTTGCTGTTTAGTAGATAGGAGAGTGCGCTGGATCTTGTGTATTGTATAATATGGCCCCCAGCAGCACCCCATTTAAGCATGTTCAGGTGAGTGCAACCATCCCCCATGTTTCATATATATATATAAAGAAAATGAAATTGTAGGAGACTTAGTGGAAGAGACGGGGTAGTGGAATTTGGAGGTAGATTGAAAAGGGGAACAGGTTACAAATAATACATGGGAACATATTTGGTAATACTACTGCAGGAAGATAGGTGAGATGTTACCGGCCTGACCGAATATCTCCAAAAGTCAGAATTTCCACACCAGTCAGCAGTCCATTATAGAGACATAACAAAAGTGACAAAACATAATCAGCAGTTTTAGCTGACATTTTTCCCCTTTCTATTAAACTGCAATTAATAAACAACCTAAGTTATTTTTAATTAAGGTGGATGGGCACAGTCACTGTGACTCCGTGTTTGGGATTAAGATTTTTCGGAGATAGTTAAATCAGTGAGTGAATATCTGAGCAGATACGAACAAATACAAAAAAACATCATTACATTGAATTGTTTGTTTTGTGTTTTGAGTTGGGTCAATGTATATGTGTTTACTGTTTGACCACACCCATCACCTGTGGTTTATGATTCAAAGGAGAAAACCAATCAGCCCTGAAAAACACGTAGATTGTATGCCCTTGTGGTGACCCTGGGATTCAGATTATTGGTAACCCTGCAAAGGACAAAGACATACAGATCCTGCATTATGGACAATGTAGAACTACATGTGTTACTTTTTTGGGGCCACGAATGGATTCTAATAAAGCAGTAATCTGAGCCAACCTTCAGAAATCAGCAAAGCAACATGGGGAATCAATGCAAATCAACTGGATGCAATCATGCAGATAGTTGGACCACTGGAACATTTAAAAAAAATATATATATACTTTTTTTGTGGTTTTCTTAATTACATCCTATTTAAAAGTCAGCTTCTGCTTTATGCCATTATTTGATATGAGGTTTTTCATTCTTCATTATTCTCAGAAATCCTGAGACGTTAAGGTGTTCTTAATCTTGCTGAAAAGCCCATTCTTTTTAATGATTCTGCAAGATTACTTTACCAAATTTATTTCCTGCTTCTCAAAATTCCTGTAATTGCTGGGAAGCTGCTTCTTCCGGACAGAAACGGAATTTTTAGAAAAATACATTTTACTTTTTTAATAACTGACTATGCATTATCTTATCATTCCATTATTATCTGCAAGTACGGAGAGGTCCTAACCTTCTCACCCACCCATAAAACAACACCTGCAGCTCTAACCGATAATGTAACCAGTGACATCTAGCAGAATTCTGATACATTGGGTGTTTTCCCAGTTTATTGATAAATGCATTGTGTTACTCAATTTGGGAAAATACCCAGTAAACAAATAATTACCTTAATTAACACAGCGGAAGCTCAGGGTCAGATTTTATATTAGACATAGTAGGCACCTGCCTACAAACTCCTGTCCACCAGGTGGCAGCTTTTTTTTAGCACTTATAATGTGCCTTTTTGTAAATTAAAGGGCACCTATAATGCCAAAAACAACTTTAGATCTTTATAAATATCATAAAATTCCATCTTTATATTGTGCTAGCAGCTTGGGATAAAAACCTTTTTTTATTTATTATTATTATTAAAGGGGGCGGTGCCTGACTGCAATGGCAACCAGAAGTTCCTCAAGCATTTCCGAAAAAACTACAGTGATTTCTTAAATTGGCTCTCTGTCCGGGGATGGCAGATTCCTCACTAAACCCCGAATTGATTGATCGGTCTGAGAGCGTCTTGTGTTATCATCTGCTGCTGTCTGGATGATCTTCTCTGCCGCAACTTGTGTGGCCCAGCAGGCGCTGAGGGGAGGAGAGGCGACCAATCTTCCAGTTCGGCGCAGGCAGGTTTTCTACAGCCGTAAACTGATGCCCCGCTACCCCCCCTTTGTTTTTTGTTTGTTTTGTGTTTTGAGTTGGGTCAATGTATATGCGTTTACTGTTTGACCACACTCATCACCTGTGATTTCTGAAAAACATGTACATTTCATGCCCTTGGACCAGCAGAGGTGATCCCGGTCCCCACCCTAGAGGCCTACTGGTTCTAAAAGGGGCATGTGGAGGAGCCGTAGTCATCTGCAAACTGCGACATTGGTGCAGGGAACATGGCGGATGCCACGTGTACCATAGATAGCCGCAGAGAACACTGCCTCTATCTCATATAACAACCAGTCATGACAGACTCCACTGATAAACCTTAGCAATCCCAGGCAATGATCAACACAGCTGTGACCACCAGAAGATAATGTGATGGAGTCAGAAGGGTCAGAGCGCGACCTGAGTGGAAGGAAGGGCTCCAAACATGCAACTATGAAAACAGGCATGCCAGGTGGAGGATGTGAATCTAGTTCCACTTCCGATTCATTAATCGGAAGATGAGGATGATGTTCTTACACTGTTGTCTATTATTGACAAATGGCAGGAGGAAGTAGACTCCGCTTCAGCTTACGACTCTTGCCTTGTTAAAGAATTGGTGTTGGACGACTCCCATACTCATGGCTTTAAACCATCTTCCGCAAGATGGTTAAACACAAGGAAGTTTTCTTAGGTTTAAGCGGACATCCCCTCTTTGATCCTTGGAACATCCGACATCCACGTTCTTTAGAGTGGGCATTGCCGATTCACTTGACGTGCATTTTTGGCAAAGAATACCCCACTAATTGTGAGTACGCAACGAGCTTCGGGTGGAAAATTCAAGACCTGTCTTCCCGGATAAGGTCGCCATGATGCCAGTCTTCGATTGTCATATTCATGTCCCCTAATGAAAGGGCCCCCTATGGGAAATAGAGAAAGTGTGTGTCTCCTTGTACCCTCAATGTGTCTGCAAATGGGCCCAATGATATTTCTACTTGCTGGGCAACACCAACGCCACTTCATGCATGAATTGTGAAGGGAGGCAACCTGAGGATCGACTCTAAAGGCGCTTCCTTGTCTGATATTTTGCATTTGGCAGATTGGACCAGTTTTGGACGTTTTATTTTTGTCTTGTTTTCCCATTCTTATCTATTTTTCAGAGTTTTAAAACAGCAAGATATGAAGCCTTCTGTCATGTGTAAGAATATGCTAGATTACATGTACCTATAATCTTTATTTTAGTAATGACCGGAGGTGTTCCCACCCTCCCTTGGTTATTTTGCCCCTTTTTTTGCTGTTATTTCTTGTTTGTTGTTTGCTTTTCACAGTATGCATTTGATTATGTTACTCATGAGGTTCTATGTTTGATGTTGCAGACTTTGGTTGTCGTACTCATGTTGATGATATTGACTGTTGATTGATTTATTTAATGCTATATATTAAAATATCCAATTTTTAGATACCTTTTACATGTTTTCTCTTTGTTTCACTTTAATCCTGGATATTACAGGGCTCCTGGGAATCTTTTCCTCTGTTCTGGTGATCTCAATCTATGGAAGCACTGAAGCTGTCTATGCCATCAACACATGTAAAGGCACCCTGCTTCCCTGCAGCCTATAGGGGACAGTTAGGGGCTTTGCCTCTGCTTGCTTTTTTTGACATTTTTGCAGCAGTTGTCTTTGCATTCACACATTAGACCTTTACAGATTCCTCTGTTCATTCCAAATTGATCTCTTTAATTCATATGCAAAATGACCACCCATTTGTCTCTAACCCAGATCAGACTCCATTTTCAAATATCATAGGTAAAATCTTACAGATGGGGGCGGACGCGGACCGTCGAGCTGAAATGATGCAATCTCATGCAGCTCTGGTCCTGAGCCCTTATAAACACGCATTTACCACTCACAAACAGACTATCTGCCCCCCAAAGTAAAGTTTGTGAATAGGGGAATATACAGGAATTACAGAGAGACCAGATGGTGGCGGAAGACCCCACAAATAATAGGATGCTGAAACCTCTGGCCTACTTGACGGCGTGAGCCTTCAGCCTACTGCTGAAGCTAGAGAAACACTGCTTGTACTCTGTGAACAGTCACAATATGAAGGTGCCTGACTCTCCCGATTTACGAGGACGACTGGAGATTTCATGCTACGGCCCCGCTCCTTCCCCAGGTTTATATTGCAAGTTTCAACCCATGAGCTCCTGGTTCTCAGCCTTTAATTGCTGGACATTAGCTACGACTCGGGCCCTATGTACTCAGTCACTGCATAGGAGTCAGCACTACCACGGCGGAAACTCCATCTTTACCTTACCAGGGAAATTATGAGAAAACTCAATACACTTGCCCTGGGGAATGCCCACGCATCGCCCAAGTGCCTGGGAGGGACTGCCGACAAGCAAAGGCAAAGTGTGACCCAGGCTGTCTCAGGTCGGATAGTGGTGGCCTCTAACTCTGGGTGATCTGGGGGCCTGGAGGATGCTGCTCCCCGTTGCTGTGAGCGCCGGCTGACTTACCAGGACTCTGACGGGATAGTGGAGGTGTAGAGGATGTCCAGTTGGTGGACTCTAAGAGGGGGGGCTCATTGACTGGGGAGTCCCTCGAGTGCCCACTGTGCCGAGGAGCACAGGGTGGGGAACTATACCTCGAATCGGGTGACAGTGGAGATGTCGGCACACCCGGGGGCCAGATGGAGATGTATTGGGCCTGTACCCACAGAGGCCTTACATTACTTTTTACTTTTACCTGGGAACAGGGATATGAGGGGAGGCATAAGATACATACCTATGCAGGGACAGACTCCACCTAAGGCAGTCAGTCATCACACTGTAAACAATTCCCCCTCCCCCCTTGCTTAAGTAAGGCTTCACCATTTATCTCCTAACTAATTACCCTTTTTAATTTTATATATACTATATAACCTGGCCGCACGTGCAAGGACCAAGATCCCTGGAGTCTATGAGCGGAATTGGCTAGGGATCTTCACGTTGGGCCCTATCCCACTAACCCCTATTTACCCTCAGGGGCACCCTCCCTTTCTTCTTTATCCTTTCACCCTTTTTATTTTATCATATTTTATTGCACACTATAGTCCTGACACGCAGATTTAGCAGTAGATCCATGACTCCGACAACAGCATAGGGTAGATCATATAGTATATCTAATGTCACCACTTCTGTCACTGGACATACTACCAGCAACCAATTGATCACAGGTGTAAATTAACATGCGATCCATCCATGCATTATACATTTTTCCTTGCCTATTTAGGCTCAGCATTCATAACCGCTCATCTGCTCAGACACTAGGTAACCTAGCTTTTTGATTTAGTTTTGAATAATTTACTTTTTCAGATTTATTTACGCACAAAACTGAGGTTCCGTTAATTTTACGTTCGTTAACTACACCCATGTAATTGTGTTCAACCTTAATGCATTCATATTCTACAATATTATCGTATGCCATCATTTTCTGCAATATGTTCACATTCCAAAGTGTAAATGTATGCAAATTGATGCGATCTTAGTATTTTACTTTAATTGATGCGCTATCTTTAATTTCTGTAACCACTTTAGTGCAGCCGCGATTAACCTTAATGCATTGTAATACTGCAATACTATTGTATACAAGTCTATACTGTACCATGTTTGCATTTCCAACTGCAAATGTATGCAACTTGATGTAAATAAAAGCATTTTGAATGAGAGAAAAAATAATAGTCTTACAGATGACCTCTATAATCCCCTGAAATAGAAAACACGCCTTCACGCAGTGAGTGTACCTTAAAAGAGTTACCCCAAGAATCATTGCCACCTTAGTCCTTCAAAGAGATCATGGAGCTTGGACTCTGCACATGCAATGTTACAGTAAAAAACATACAAAGTTACAAAACTTTTGAGTTGGAGGTTTAACTCCACCTTAGGCACCGTCATTAGCAGCCCGCAATAAGAGTTCCAGGCTGCTAACATCAGCGCTGTGCATAGATTGCATCAGTAGTCAGCACGGCACGGCACGCAAGGTGCATGTCCCCTCTCTCTCTCTCTCTCTCTCTCTCCCATGCCACCCAAATCCTCCCCCAAAATGGTCTTCAGGATATGGTGCTTGGAATCTCTATGTGAGCATTTCAGTAAGATACGCTGGACATACAGAGTTACAGAACTTTGCTTTTAGGGATGTAGCTACTATATCATACTGCTGGAAGACAACAATGTACACAAAATACCTTGGTGCCAGGATAACAAATCGTAACATCAATAAAATCAAGGCAAAAATTGGGATAGCAGATACATCAGGTATCTATCTACTTAACGATCTTTAGACCCACAGAAGAACTAAGCATGGTTTGAATACACCAGAGGAGATGTACATCATAGCTGCACCAGATTACGCAAAACTGCATGTGCAAGAATAACTAATTAAACACACCATCTGCAGAATGACAATAAGTTAGAGGCCTATAAGAAAAGAGCAGGTGCAAGCATCCAAATTCTTATAAGAATGTCAAGAAATACCAGCCACAGAAAAACACTGACAATAGAAAATGTTTAGGTCAAAAATATGCCAAGAGGCCAAATTCTTAAACTGTGCAAATTTGTTCTAAAAATGATTTCCTTTTAAATTCTCCATAACAAGACAAGGCATTTCAGACTTCAGCTAATACGCGTGACCAGCCTTGTCAACCAGTGTTATGTAAGTCAGCCTAAAACAAATGTGTAATTCACCAAGTTCGACAGGTTCTTGCAATGTCCTATACATAACCTTCACCAAGTTAAAATAGAGGGTGCAAAAAGACTGCTTGCTGGCTTAGGATAAAAGTCCTAGCTGTTCCCCTACAGCCAAATTTGAAAATGTAAGACAGACCGGTCAAGGACGTCTATCCCAGCTTTGGTTCCTTGTCCCTCAATAGGGTGAAGTTAGCTTCCATTTTACCCGATTTAGGTAAAGCATCTATACGTTTTTCATATTGTCTCTTGTTATGTACTAATGATTAAAAAAAAAATATATAAGAATGTAACACTTAAAGAGAGAAAGTACATTCAGCCAATGATCCTACTGTATTTACAGCATGAAGGCCAAGCAAATAACCCAGGAAACAAGGTCCCTTCAATTCTAATGCAGCTCAACCTTATCAGGAGCACTTCCCAAGCAGAAGCTGTATAGTGCTGACACAATAATGGCACTAATAGGACAGGCTGGAATTGCTGTGATAAAAGTTGTGCTTACCCAGGCATCTGTGGTTATTTTAGCTGCCACCAACACATTTAGTCATTTTCTAGAACATATCACAATTCATTCTTGCTTACATTCACAAGACTGTGTTTAAAAACCACTTTATTATTTGTAATTCATATCTATTGTAACCTACACACAGTTTAAAGAGGATGTGTCTGTAATAACTGCTTACACCTACTTTGTGCAGTGCTGCTCAGTAAAGCATGGCTCATTTAACACATGAGTTGCCTTGTTATGGGGGGGGGGGGGGGGGGGGGGGGAGAGATCATATCAGTCACATTATTCATTTGTAAAATCTGTATACAGTGTAGTTGTATTTGGGAGAATATTATATTGTGGCGTTGCCACAGCACATCATCAAATGAATACAGATCTGAGATCAACCAAAAAGGTTAGTACTTTAATCTTACAAATCATTTTGTACTGTGAGTTATAATGTTCTATTTGGTCAGAATGTTATTTCAAAGTGCACGCGCATGAGCAGTCAGCATGAATCCGTAAATATACACAATGCATTGTGGGTGATCTCACGATGGGGCAGTGACAGCTAATCTGGTCAATGCAAAGGAAGACTAGCCATTACCACCTTGGGGTAACACACATATTCACGTTATAATATTTGTAAATAAGAACATATTAATGGAACAATATACTTTTAAAAATATTTAGAAGGAAACTCCGAACATGACATTTTATGCTCATCACAAAGGTTATGTTGCAAGGAAGCCCTAATTTCTCTGTGGTGCTTAGTTGCTGGTGAGAGTTTGGTTTTTGGCATACTTTGAAAGAATTACCAAAAATACATGAATTACAATCAAGAGTGTCCAGCTAAGGTTGCCTGACAGGTATTTTTTTTTAGCAAATCCAATGTTATCATAGCTAGACAGAAAGAATAGCGAAATTAATTACCGTACCTGCACATATATGTTATCTCATTCTGACCATGTGTCTTTTTAAAATGAAAAACAAAACCTGCAGGCCAGCCAGTCAGCCAGCCAGCCAAGCAAATGACAATATGTAGTTTGGCCACACTCCAGGATGTCAGATTACTCTTAACGGATGAGAGAAAAATGCAGAATGCGGTGTGATTTTTAATTTAAAAATGTAGGTTTGTTTGTTTTTTACAGACAAAATATAATTCATTGCTATACTGAATTTTTTACCTGAGGGCTAGAAGACACAATAACACACACAAATTCTGAATAGCATAAAAGGCATGGGTGAATACACGTTTTAAAATACGCTTTGATATACTGTTCTGTTTTTCAATACAAAAATCACATGATGGTACTATGTAGAGAATGGAAGTTGTTAAACATATTTTGCTATCCATTTTGCAAGTAAATACAGTATCTCACAAAAGTGAGTACACCCCTCACATTTTTTGTAAATATTTTATATCATCTTTTCATGTGGCAACACTGAAGAAATTACACTCTGCTACAATGTAAAGTAGTAAGTGTACAGCCTGTATAACAGTAAAACCCAACACACAGCCATTAATGTCTAAACTGTTGGCAACAAAAGTGAGGACACCCCTAAGTGGAAATGTCCAAATTGGGCCTAATTAGCCATTTTCCCTCCCCGGTGTCATGTGACTCAAGTATTACAAGGTCTCATGTGTGAATGGGGAGTAGGTGTATTACATTTGGTGTTATCGCTCTCACACTGGTCACTGGAAGTTCAACATAGCACCTCATGGCAAAGAACTCTCTCGTGATCTGAAAAAAAGAATTGTTGCTCTACATAAAGATGGCCTAGGCTATAAGAAGATTGCCAAGACCCTGAAACTGAGCTGGGCAAGACCATACAGAGGTTTCACAGGACAGGTTCCACTCAGAATAGGCCTCGCCATGGTCGACCAAAGAAGTTGAGTGCACGTACTAAGCGTCATATCCAGAGGTTGTCTTTGGGAAATAGACGTATGTGTGATGCCAGCATTGTTGCAGAGGTTGAAGGGGTGGAGGAGTCAGCCTGTCAGTGCTCAGACCATACGCCTCACAGTGCATCAAATTGGTCTGCATGGCTGTCGTCCCAGAAGGAAGCCTCTTCTAAATATGATGCACAAGAAAGCCCACAAACAGTTTGCTGAAGACATGCAGACTAAGGACATGGATTACAGGAACCATGTCCTTTGGTCTGATGAGGCCAACATAAACTTATTTGGTTCAGATGGTGTCAAGCGTGTGTGGTGGCAACCAGGCGAGGAGTACAAAGACAAGTGTGTCTTGCCTGCTGTCAAGCATGGTGGTGCAAGTGTCATGGTCTGGGCCTGCATGAGTGCTGCCGGGACTGGGGAGCTACAGTTTATTTAGGGAACCATGAATGCGAACATGTGACATACTGAAGCAGACCACGATCCCCTCCCTTCAAAGACTGGGCTGCAGGGCAATATTCCAACATGATTACGACCCCAAACACACCTCCAAGACGACCACTGCCTTGCTAAAGAAGCTGAAGGTAAAGGGGATAGACTGGCCAAGTATGTCTCCAGTAGTCTCTAACATCCACCAGCTAGCATGGTCTCTAACATCCACCAGCTCCGTGATGTAGTCATGGTGGAGTTGAAAAGGACTCCAGTGGCAACCTGTGAAGCTCTGGTGAACTCTATGCCCATGACGGTTAAGGCAGTGCTGGAAAATAATGGTGGGCACACAAAATATTGATACTTTGGGCCCAATCTGGACATTTCCACTTAGGGGTGTACACACTTTTGTTGACAGCAGTTTAGACATTAATGGCTCTGTGTTGAGTTATTTTGAAGGGACAGCAAACTTACACTGTTATACAGGCTGTTCACTTACTTCTTTACGTTGTAGCAATATGTCATTTCTTCAGTGTTGTCACATGAAAAGATATAATAAAATATTTACAAAAATGTGAGGGGTGTACTCACTTTTGTGAGATACTGTAAATGGCTTCCAAACAATATATTCCTCTTGGAAAAAAGGCCACCAATGAAACTTAAACATTAGTTCAAGTTTGTCAGATCAATATTTGTAATGGTTAAACAAAGCAAATATTTATCTATATATTCTATAGATCTATATTTATACCAGCCTCCAAAGGTTCTATATTTACCTTTATATTGCAAGCCTGTTCCATCAACCTTCGGGCATTCTCCTCTGCTCTGTAACGTTTTGGCAACTGGACACGGAAAAACTTTAGGGCCCCCTCAAAGTCCGCCTGAAGAAGGTCTTCTTTGGATGTCTGCAAGAGAGGATTAAGAAACATATATTAAGGTCTGGGCCACCAGAACCAAGAAATGTTGAAGTAACTTGAAATGTCACGTTTATATTGATTTCTTGCACTTGAAAATACCAACAGTATGTTACATAGAGGAACATAAACAAATTTATCATTCATTTCAAGCCCTAAAAAGTGCTGCTTTAAGCACCGATTTAGGATGCATTATTAAAGGACGCTGGTATTTCTGTACAGTTCCTCTGAATAAAAGAAAGTGTACATTTGGAGGTAGAGTCACTGTGTGACTCCAGGTGTGTATTTATTAACATGTCACGGGAATACAGGTGTTTCATTTTGTGTAGCGTACTGATTCTATTTTGTTGTCTGACAGGGCTATTTACCAAAGTGATTATACACAGTGAACTTCACATTTAAAGCCAGAGTAGCTGAATTGAGAGAAACAGTGATTTAGATCATTTTTTCCAGTTTATTGATTATTTTGACTTTGAATTCCAAATTCACTTTAAATGCTCAGTTTAGTGAATGGCCCTGGGAGAGTTACCTGTTAACTCCATTGTTCAAGGAAAGTAAACCATTCCTTCATCAATAAAATAAAGTATTCTGGCTGTAATTTGAAAGACGCTGGGATCCATCTTGGGAAAGACGTACTGTTACGTTTTCTTCTAACGTAACTCAGCTTGAAATTCTAAGTTTTATTAAATTAGTGCAACTGATGGAAATATAATCAAGTTGCTCCTACAAACAGGAAGAAATATTAAAAAAAATCAGACATCAATGTTTTACATTTGTATGTATGTTTAATCAGTTTGATGTTTGATTGGCACCTATAAAATTGGCTATAATAAGTAAAAATGTGTGGATTTAGTTGTTAATTGCCTTATTTAGACACATTGCATGCTTTTTGTAAAGGCATGGCAGGACTTTTAAATTTTTCTTTCTCTTGGAATATGAGATACATAATATCTATGGGTAGTTAACAGATTCCAGACAGTCTAGCACCCTACACTACATTTTCACTTATAACTGTAGCATATTCTCCCCCAGTTATCACTTTACTAATGTCCGTGTGTATAAAAATTCACCCATAGAAATATGAAATTTCCTCTTTAAAGATTCATTCAAGTTTTATTTAAAGTAGTACAATTTGCATATTTTACCAAAGCAAAAGCTACTGCTAGATAAATTCAAGTTAGTGTAGTTTTTTAACCATTCGGTTTACAGAGGGCAGTAGTATTATAGAACAAAAACAGCTAAGCCAGGATCAGATCATTATTAAGGCATAGGATGAGGAGAGATTGCCACGAGATATCATCTTAGCCAACGCATGCAGAGGACACTAGGCCAAAGGTACTTTTCAAATGCTCAATGGTGTTCAGTACACAACCACAACTGATAGTTGTTGAGATCCAGTCCCTATCACTGCTTCTATTCTCTAAAGCAAAAATACGATTTAGGAGTGTGATATAGAACAATACCAAAAGGCAAAATAGTTTAACCTAGTGCAGCTATTATGTATAAGGTGCTGTAGCCCCAAAAGCAAGCAAAATATAGCAATCCAAAGTATTCATCCCCAAAGTGCAGCTTAGTTATAGGGGCCCACTAGTGCAGTCCAAATTTATTCAAAGAGCATTCAAAGTACAGATGTTTCGGGATCCTGTCCCTTTATCACTGATAAATACCCTCCATTTACCCTGATCTGCCTCCTTGACAAGTTCCAGCCAACCCTATGGGGAAGCATTGTGATTGGCTCAACCACAACTTATGATGATGTCAGCAGACAGCAGGCAGTTTCAGAGGCAGACAGGGGCAGAGCCAGCAGCTGCAGACTTGGATACAAGTAAGATTTTACTATATTTGGGGAGGCAAAAGGGAGTCGGGGGGGCTAGATGTTTTTTTTTTTTAACACTATAGGGTGAGGAATACGTTTGTGTTCCTGACCCTATATAGTGTTCCTTTAGAAACCATATACACATCTTAGAGAGACGTGTGCATGACCTTAAATTGGAGTGTGACTATTCTTCAAAAATCGGGCCACTTAGCATACATTCCATTTACAGATGAATGTGGGAAGGTGGCTCCATCAAAAGCATGACCCTCTGTTGTGGATAGTTAGAGTGCAAGCATGACCATAACCCTCTGTCATAGATAGTTGCAGTGCAGGCATGACAATAACCCTCTGTTGTGGATGGTTACAGTGCAGGCAGGCCCTAAAATTCTAATGTCTACACAGTGTGAATTGGAAATCTGGTTATAGGGCTGGTGGCTCTACCACAGGAATGTCTTAGTTTTAGGACCAAGTTTAAAATTCCTACAATATCTACGGTTTCTAAGCCTTGAGAAACTAGTCATATCCAAGCGAAGGAAAATATCATTTCATAAAAAAATGGTAAAGGGACGCTATAGCCACCAAATCAACTTTACCTTAATGAAGCAGTTTCAATGTAAAGATCATGCCCCTACAGTCTCACTGCTCAATTCCCTGCCATTTAGGCGTTAAATCACTTTGTTAATGCAGCCCTAGTCACACGTCCTTGCATAGCCTTCCTAAATACTTCCTGTAAAGAGTCATCTAATGTTTACACTTCCTTTATTGCAAATTCTGTTTAATTCATGCAGGCTGTGTCAGTCACAGTCAGGGGAGGTGTGGGTAGGGCTGCCTAAACAGAAACAAAAGTGATTTCACTCCTAAATGGAAGATAATTGAGCAGTGAAACTAAATAGGTCTGATCTAAACACCAAAACTGCTTCATTAAAGTTGTTTTGGTGACTATAGTGTCCCTAAAAAATGTGTTTGTTTATATCAATGGTCTATGTCAGTCTTATCACTAAAAGAAGATTAAACGCTCCCACCCAAAATGAGTCAATGATTTAAACTACCTAGATAGCAATTCCAAATGTATTGCTACGTATGGCAACATTTCTCCTGTTATTCAAGACTGACATACTTTTAAGATACTTGATTGTACAAATTATGATTAGAAGCCTTTTATATGTGATAGTAGGTGATTGATAATCATTTAAATCCAGATTCACTTTAGCAGATATATACAACTCTCCCCAGAGTCTGCATGAGGATTATGTGAATTGCAATTCAATAATACCAAGGGCTGTAAATGGCAAACCCAGCACATAGAGAGATTTCTAAATATTATTATCAATAGACAAATCTGGCACTGTACCAACGCTGCACTCCAACTCAGTTACAGTTAAAGGGACGCTATAGTCACCCAGTCCACATAATCTCAATGAGTTGGTGTGAGTGCAGTGGTCCTGCCTTTTTAACCCTGCAGTTTAAGACATTGCATTTTTAGAAACTGCAATTTTTACATTGAAGGGTTAAGTCCATCTCGAGTCAAACTGACATCCACGAGAGGCGCTTCCTCTACACATGACACAGAAGTCCCCAATAGGGAAGCATTGATTCAATGCATTCCTACAAGGAAGCTTGAATGCGTACACAGCACACATGAACATCAGGCCTCGAATGCTCACCTTAATGCAAGATTTGTATTCCTAACGCTATAGTTTTCCTTTAAGCAACACAGAAGTTGTAGTGCACAGGAACTAGCATTTCAAATATTAAACATCTCCAATTAATATTTCGCTTTTTTATCGGTCATAACATGCAAACAACATGAACTCAAGCAGAAGACTACACTTCAGGCTGTATTAGATTATTAAAAACATTTTAAAAGATAAAACCAAAAAGTATAATCCATTAGAAAGTTCTATCATTTGACCTTATGGAGATAGTTCTCAACACCTTGGTTATCGGAAATCTCCACAAACCCTACATTTCAGAATATGTATAAAATGCCCATCGCTTCAGGTGTTCGATATAAACCTACAAGCTGAGATAGAAAGCACATAATGTTCTGAAGGTGATTAAATTATATATATCAATATCAGAGTCCTTACATGACCTTTTTGGGTTTTCTTTTTGAATACCTTTTAAAATGATATTCTCTGTGGACCAAGAGATGCTTCCAGCATAGAATTTTACAGTATTCTGTGTTTTCTGTCTTATATCTGGGAAAGCCTCACTGTCCACAAACGTGGTCAATACAAAAAAAAAAAGAATATTTTTACAAAACTATCCAGTGTTTACTAAAACACTTGTTTTTTTTATCTTTAATGCTAAGATACCAAGTAACATATAATGGAGATAGATAAGCTTTTTGAACTATACCTCTTGTTGACAATTATTTAAATGATGCTTCATGGGAAAGGGGTCCACAACAGCTCTAGTGCTGAACTTTAGACAACACTGACCAATACGAACATTGTATCAACACAAAAATCTTCTACAGAGTAACAATATGTCCTTTTTCTCAGGTATTCTTATTTAGACAGCCATACTATAGGCCCAGACTTCTTCTTAATTTATTTTCTTTAACAGTATGGGATACAAGATTAGCAAGAACGATGCAACTAAACTGAAAAGCAACCACTGGAAATGAATGACATTTAAAAGGATAGCTCTCAACAAGTGCCAAAATGGACAAAAACAAATGGGAATGGATACTGTCGTGGTGAACAGTTTGTTATCCGAGAGCTCACATGGGACCACGAGTTGAAACGATCTTTAGTTGTGAACAGGTGATTTCATTATAATAATGGATATACTGAGTGACTTGTATATGCGTTCATTCAGTAATGCACGTCACCTGCCTGGAACCCTTGGTTACAGAAGTTTTAGTAAGTGAGATACAGTAAGCTAACTGTTCTACAGGTTTCTAACATTCTACCCCAATGTTCGGAATGAGAGAATACATCCATTCATGATAATGACCAGATGTAACCTCAAAACAGACAGTTCACCGAACAAGACCATCAACGTGGCCCATATGACAGAGCTGGTTTACTGCTGTATATATATATATATATATATATATATATATATATATACACACACACACACACACACACACACACACAACACATATATGATAAATCCATGCAAAATGACAACATGCAGTCACTATTAGGGAAGAATGACGATGCAACAAGTCTCTCACCGCCAAGAGTCGGGGTACGAACAAACGATGCCCCATGCCCAGAAGCTCCAGAACGCGACAGGCGTACTCGTTGACAAAGTTGCTCTTCTCATCTTGGATTTCTTGTGACTTTTTCACGGGAGGGGAAAGCTTGGGGGCTGTGGATGTAAAAGGAATACTTTCCTCCATAAGATGCTAATGGAGTCTCTCGGCAAGACACCACTTTATCAGTGTAAAGATATGGAAAGGAATGCCAGCAGGATTACGGAGAGAGATGGTGCATAGAATTGGATGGTGGTGTGTGCCAGTCTTGGGCATCTAGAGTATGCTATTCCAAGCTGTCTCACTGCACACGAAAAACATTCTTCGGAGGAAGAAAACCAGAGAACCATTGGGGAACCGTATGTAGAAACAAAATAAATAATGTCAGTGTCAGCCTCAAAATAAGCCTGCCAGTGTCAGTGAGAAGGAAGAGAGAGTGAGCATGCAAGGAAGCCGGCTGGGCCCAGCTGCTGTATCTATGTGCTGGGCTGAGCTGCAGCGGCAAGAGATGAGATCACTGCATTTAACAGGACTGCTGCTGCTGCCTCTCATCATGAATCAGTAATGAGAGTGGGAGGAGAAAGGGAGGTGAATGACCAGGGAACGAGGGAGGATGCTTTGTAGAGGATGCTGTAATCAGAAACCAATAGAATTGTGTGTATTCCACATCACCCACCCCAATTTATTTGACACTCTCTTTTTTGCTGTTTCCTTCTTTGGCATCAATCCATTTATTCTTCTTAGCACGTTCTTTGACATCTGTGTTAATGGTTATATCTCTCATTACGTAGGCATTGCAAGGAAGCCATAACTTAGAGAGGCAATGACAGCATCTTAATCTAATTAGCACCCATCCAAAATATTATGTTTTTAATGCATTACACTAGTAATGTTTGCCTTGTACGTTTCAGCTGTTGAGCAGTGTATAAAAGTGTTTTTCTACAAGTGCAGTCGCCACGATAATGGCCAGCCTTGTATTGATCTGGCCGAGCATTACCGGACATACGGTCTGCAGCAGCTGTAAAGGAATAGGTTAAACATGCAAGCTTATACATTCACAGACATGCCCGCTGTAAGAAATGGCAAACACAAATCAGCATGTTAAGATAAAGATCTGGTATACAAACAGCTGACTAAGGACACACGAGGGATGCTTTTCTGCTAGATAAATGGAGGTTGCCATTTCTAAAGATCATTTCGGGTTGAGGTATATCCCTGAAATTAAACTCAGCTGGTTGAGCAATATAAAATGCTAAACAATAAATCTCTAGCACCCTCTCCTGTTTGATACTGGAATTGCAATCCAATAAGTGTTTCTCTGTGTATAGTTGGGGTAGAAACTGTAACTGGACATGCTAGACACAAATTGTACTATTTCTCTGCACCTTAATAAAACCTGGCACATGGCTGTTATTAGCTTCAACTGTGTTTTTGGTTTTATTTAATCTTTTTTTTAAGAATAAATGTAAAATATATATATATATATATATTTAAAAAATAATAATAATATACATATATATATATATATATATATATATATATTTATATTGTTTGTGTATTGTATTTTTGTATTATTGTATCCTATTGTAACAATGCAATGTTTTGTGGACCCAGGACATACTTGAAAATGAGAGAAATCTCAATGTATCCATCCTGGTAAAATATTTGATAAATAAATAATAAATAATACAAGCTGGGGTCTGAACACTGATTTATAACTTTCAAACGAAAAGTGATTTTCACCTGCATATTATATCATCCTTGGCACAGAAGGGATTTAAATAATATCTCTAGCACTTCTATTGCATATTCACAGCACTTCCATTAAAGAATATTCAAGTCCCTTCTAATGGATTGGTTTTAATTGGATTGGTTTTAAATGTGTCTGGCTTCTCCTGGTCTTGGGAGACATCACTGAACAAGTTGCAATTCATGAGGATTTTGCAGAAAATTAAAAAGTGAGTTAAGATCTTGTTTTTCATTTTATTTTCTATCATCACAGTGCATTAAAAAAGATCAACACTAGTAAGATGTACCATATATAAATGTTTAGGCTTACATCATTATCATCCCTTATTTGTGTCCTGCTTTCCACACTTCCCTGGGAACAACAGGAATCCGTTAAGCATTCCTCTAATAAGCAAAGCCCATGCAGATAACAGAAAATGCTTGTGCACCTGAGAGGGTCCTTAAGCGTTTACATGGGCATATAGTCTCTGTATTAAAAGGAAAATAGCAGTATTTAAAATATTATATTTACAAAACATGTATATGTGAAGTGTGAAAATAAAATTAGATATAAATCCACACGCGGGCGCCTCCGTCTTAGGTCTCTGTCAATCAATATTATAAGCAATGGCCTTGGAGCAGCAGGCAGGAGAGGGGCGGCATGGCCAGAGGGGAGATCCAAGCTTCCTTCACCAGCTAGCACATTCTCCTCCTGTGTGTGGCTGAGGCCAACAGAGGAGATTTCCACGACTGGCCCCTGCAGGGCTCTCCCTCGCCTGTATTATTATAGGTTACCATGGCAACGCTCTGAAAACTTTCCCAGTGCCAGCCATATGTTGTTGTCTGCACCACCCCCCCCCACCATCTGACCAGGGAAGCAGGTTCCCCCCCCTCCCTGGTCCAAGGTAAGCCTCGGGGAGGAGGGCAAAGAAACTTTTATACTGGCCATGTCACCCTATCACAGCACCCCCAGTATTACCTGTCACCCCACCACAGCCCCATCACTCCACTACAGCCCCTGTCGCTCGACTATAGCTCCTGCCACTGCAGTATAGCCCCTATCTCCTCACTACAGCATCCACCGCACAATAGCCCATATCCTCCCACTACAGCCTCTTTTAGCCTACTATATCTCCTGTCACTCCACTATAACCACTATCCAACCCAAAATAGTTCCTTTCCCCCACTACACCCCCTTTTCCCTCACTATACCCAATATCCATCCCACAATAGTCCCTAACCTCCCACAACAGCTCCCAATAACCCCATTATAGCCACTACCCCCCACTAAAGCCCAGAATCTCCCTTAGTGCCCTAAATGCAACACAACAAGCAGCCATCCCGACATGCAACTCCACAGGCAGCATTTCCACAAACGTACAACACCACAAGCAGCCTCCACACACATACACACATACAGATCCATCCATACACACACCCTCTCAGCTCTGTCCCACTTATCATCCAACCCCCAACCTAGAAACCTTCACCAATCAATCACCCCCCAAACTATATATTTATGGTGAGGGGTGCATTTAGGATGCTAGCCTTGGGCAGCAAGACGGGTAATCAGGCCCTGGTTATAAGTTCTGTCCTTACTGGTTTAAGTAAGCTTACAACCTTTCTATAGTTGTAAGCATACTGTTTATTTACAAAAACTTTCTAAAGGTTAAAATAATGCTAGTTTTTCATAACCATTGTAAACAGGACTCCAAATAATGTCCTACCAATAGTTTGGTTACTCATTATGTAATCGTAAAATTAGCTTACTGGCCAAAACTTTAAATGTATAATTAGCTCCATCACTAGTTTGTAAATTGGTAAATCAGCTCAGTGACTCACTCTTCAATTGTAACCCATTATAATCTTAGTATATCCCTAATACTAAGCCCAGGGTAATAGAGGGCTTTCCTCTAGTGGTAAAGGTGGCGTCACTAACAAACAATTTACAGAAAGAGATTGCCTGAGGACTAAAATATATTGAGGACTAGCTATAAATGGAATGGGACAGAATTGTCGGTCTCAACAAAGGGGGCTAAAACCCCTGGCTTCGACACATTATTGTGTGAAAGTTACACAAGTTCCATGTCCTTTTAGAACACTGACATTTATCTTAAAACAAGTCAGTTCCATGTGATTATCTTTGCAGAGAACGATTACCGGACACCAGGAGAGAAGGTGATTTATCACAGCTGCTCAGCTCATTAGCTTGACATGTACAACCTAGTTTTGAAGCACGCTGCGATAACACGTTGGCTCCCATTTATATGTACACCCTGTAGCATTATAATCAAATCATGGCACTTGGAACACGAGATGGCAAATGACCACGAACAGCAGAATCTCAGGGATCACATCTTGCAGATGTCAACCAGTATTACAGGTTAACAGGATGCTGTAAATACATGTAGCCTATGCTGGCTCAGAGTATTATGCTGCACTTTCAGGAGCAAAAATAAACATTTTTATAAAAAAAAATATATACATAGATATACACACACACGAATCATTGCAAATGCCTACTGCACAAACAACAGTAATCCAATTAAGAAAAGCTAATTAACAAAACAAACTTTCATCCAAAGATCACCTTGTAGAGAAACAATATTAAAGGGTGAAAGAAGGATAATCATTAGTGTTTATTTACGAATAGGCAGAGCCAAACAGTTTTAGAACTATAACCCCAATGATGCTGGTGCAAAGCATTGTGGGAATTGTGAGAACAACACATGGAGAGCAGCCTACTGGCTACCCATTATTAGGCAAAGCAAAAATAAATTGTGCATTAAGAAAAAAAGTGTCAGCTGAATGCCAGTTCAGCACACAGAGACAGCATGCTTCCTTACAATTTATGGGGCAAGCTGAGCAACAGAATTCTTAGAGGAAGGTACCATTTATGGGCTGTTTGAGATCCAGAGCTCTGTCTAATATCTTAATATTTCAAAAACTACAACACACACTGTAAAATTAAGCCGACATTTAAAAGATTTTAATTAAAAACACATAGTGGAAACTATGCTTTGCTGGCTGCAAAGGAAGTGAACTGAGGACTTTTGAAGTTGGCGAAAGCAGCCATTTGCAGCCCTTGCTGTCTTTGTAAGTTCATGTGAATACAATAAAGAATGTTAGGGTTCGTTCTGGTAGTGGTGAGTCCTTCCAGGAAAGTTGCTGCACATTTCTATGATCCGTCGCACACAAGGGGTTGATCTTGCCTGGGGCTAACAGATTTTATGAGTGAGATTTAATTTCTGTTTCTAAATTATTTACAATCTTATCCAGAGTTTGTATATAAGGATATCTCTCTTTATATATATGTTTGTGTACCATATTTATTTGTGTTTGGAGAATTACAAAGGAATTTGTAATGTATTGGTTAAATAAAGGGAACCATTTTTTGAACTCTGCTATTCTTCCAGCAAATGTAATTCCCTTGACATGTTTCCACAGTGCTCAATTAAATGAATAACCCCATTAGTGTCCCAATCTCCTGTTCCTTCTTTCTTTTATTTTATACATCTCTACTCTGCCATTTCCTTTTTCTTGTCCCAGTTTCTTTTGCTCTCACTGGTATTATATATCCCAAGTGTACGTCAGGCTGACAGCAAAGAAGTGTATTTATTTTTAAGAGACAGCCATGTTTACCCTGTTAATGGAAGATTCACAACTATTAATACACCTCTATGGCATTAAACACTTGCAAACACAAGCAAAATATGATGTCTCTCTCTTCAATCAGAAAAAGATATATTTATGAAAACCGCAAAAAGATTGGACACGTATGCTAATCATAGATTACATATTTAATACCGTTACTATTTTAAAATTAGTATGCTGTCTGTTACATTGACTATCATTGAACCACTTTGTATTTCTAGGTTTCAAGACAGACCTAGACTTACAGAGATGCTCAAAGCACTATAACTGCTACAATATACACTGATCAGCCACAACATTAAAACCACGGACAGGTTAAGTACGTAACAGTGATTATATCGTTAAAATAGCACTTGTCAAGGGGTGGCATATCTTGGCAGCAACTGAACAGGTAATTCTTGATTCTCATGTTTTAGAAGCAGGAAAATGGGCAAATGAAAAGATCTGAGTGACTTTGACTAAGACCAAATAGCAATGGCTAGACAATTGGGTCAGAGCATCTCCAAAATGTCAAGTCTTGTGGGGTGTTCCCGTTTTTAATGGTTAGTACCAACTAAAAGTGATTCAAGGAAGGACAACCGGTGGATCGGGGTCATGGTTGCCCAAGGTTTTTTGATCACATGGGAATCAAAAGTTTGCCTATTTCATCCAATCACAGAGAAAATCTACTGTAGCTCAAATTGCTGAAATACTCCATGCTAGCCATTATGAAAAAGGTGTCAGAACACACAGTGCATCACAGTTTGCTGCATATGGGGCTGCATAGCCACAGACTGGTCACAGTGTCCATGATAACCCCAGTTCACTACTGAAAGCACCTTCAAGGGGGGCATGAGTGTCAAACCAGGACCATGAAGCAATGGAAGAAAGCTGCCTGGTCGGATGGATCTGGTGATTCTTTTAGATCATGTGAATGGCCAGGTGAGTGTGCATTGTTTACTTGGGTAAGAAATGGCAACAGGATGCAGTATCGAAAGAATGCAGGTTGGCGGAGGCAGTGTTATGATCTGGGCAATCTTCTGCTGGGAAACTTTGGGTCCTGGCAATTATGTGAATGTTACTTTGACACATACCACCAACCTAGAGATTTTTGCAGACCGAGTGCATTCCTTTACAGCAATGGTGTTTCCTAATGGCAGTGGCCTCTTTCAGCAGTATAATGCCAAGCTACAAAAAGTGTTCATGAATTGTTTGAAGAACATGACAAAGAGTTCAAGGTGTTGTCTTCTCCTCCAAATTCCAAAGATCTCAATCCAATTGGGCAAATGTGGAATGTCCTGGATCAACAAATCTGGATCAACAAATCAATGCAACACAGCTGTTTTTTTTCAGCATGAGGGTGATCTACATGTTATTAGACAGGTGGTTTTAATATTGTGGATGATCAGTATTTTACAGTGCTTATGGCTCAAAGAGATTGTGCATATAATCCATTATACATATTTCAATACATATCACAGAAAAGCACTGCAAAAAAATCATTATTGACCCCAGAATCACAGTTTGATCTCTCCTTGGATCAAAAAGCTGTTACCTCACACGTGAAATATTCTATCCATTAATATTATGTTATTTTTCCCATTAATTCATCCAGTTCCCGTTTAAAAATCTGCAAAGATAAGCCACCTCTTCAGGCAGAGAATTCCCCGTTCTTACTGTAATGAACCCTTTCCTTTGCCTTAGACTAAATCTTCTTTTTTCCAGTCTAAATGGGTAGCCATGTGTCCTATACATAGCCATTTTTACAGATAGATTTAAAGACAATGGTATGTATTGGCTCCAATTTTTATTTTTTTTTTAAATTCTTTATTTTTGTTGTGCAGGTGAGTACAAAACATAGTCATGCGCGCCACAACAGCGTAGAATAATATGGAAACATAGACATGTAGAGCAGTGGCTCTGAGAACCTGCACATCTTTTTAAGGTTATATTAGTTACATAGGTATGTCTAATGAACTAGGCAGGTCTCGTGTTAAGAAAAGTAGAAGATAATAAAACAGGCAAACTTTTTACACGCTATTGTTTGGGCTTAAAACACGACAGTTCACAGTTTTCATAGTAATGATCAAGCTTGACTTGGGTTAAACCCTGCCAGTAAGAGAGTACAAGTAGGTATGGAGTGCCCCTCCAGCCTTCCCCAAGCCTTTCACCACATATAACACAACATTTTGGCTATCTGAAAATAACTGCACCGTTTTATGATGTTGGTATGTATAGGGAAATATATCTGTAGGCAAGTAGCTGTAGACATTGATAATCGCTATGCAGCCCGAGGTTAAGCGTCAGTGGCTTGACATGCCTGTGTATCTAATGCAATTAGAATAGCCCTAGAGCTTTCTAGTATAGCATAGTAGAATAAAGGCTATGCAATAATAGTAAATTAGGAACCTGAATAATGGTTCAGGCAGTGAGCGTTACTTTAGAGTGTAAGTCCATCTTTGTGCTTGCCGGCAGGAAGATGCGTTTTCTCTGTGTCCCGGCCCGGTGTAACGTACTGTGGTCGGTCACCCAGGTATGCAGTGTGCTCTGGAGTCTTCAACCAATGCCTCGGTGTGGTTGTGTCGGTCCCTGCCACGGATTCCCATGTCGTCGAGTGTCCGTGCGGTGAGCCTGTGGGTGTGATGGGTGTCATTGGGGTGAGTCAGTAGGCTGTGGTACAGTTGTCTTCATAGCAGGGGGTGCCCGTGGCTTGCAGCCCGTGTTGCGGTTTGTTGGTGCTCGTCGTTTTGCCACCTTGTTTGGGTTGGTTGTCTGTTTGACCTCCGCCAATTTCTTGTGTTTTTGAGCCTCCTCAGGGGTGCTGTTAGTCGTTGCGGGTCGGGCGGTGGGTGGTATGGTACGTGTTTTGAGGTGGGTGGTAGCGGATTCCCCTGCCTCAGCCTGTGCTCAAGTCTAAGCCAGAAGTTTGCAAATATCTGGTCCAGGCCTGATAGAGGGGCTTGTTGTGCCTCATGTCCGCTCGCGGGTCTCCGCCATCTTGGGTCATTCCCGCGGCCCTCCGACATGTTCCTTGCTTGTTTTTGCCCTAAGTGGGGAGGCTCCGAGTGGTGCCTATTGTAGCTGTCTTAGCTCAGATCAGGAGAGAGCTACAGCGAGGTACGTCTTCCCTCCATGACAGTCAGGCCCCCTATTGGCTCCAATTTAATAAGTTTCCGAAAGATTTCATAAAGTTAGAAAAAATTCCAAATAATTTATCCTCATCCCGGGACACTGGAAAAAAAACATGCTAAGTGAGTGGATGACCAGAGTGGAAGACATCAGAAGAATAGAGGAGCTCATCCTCTCAGCGGCGGGACGCATACAACGCTACCACGACACCTGGTACCACTGGCTACGATGGCTCGCCTCTACCACAGCGCCGGGAGGAGACCAACAACCCTCAGGAGCAGAGGGGGGGCTCTCCACCCGTGTCGGAGCCGGGGGAGCTGGACCGGGACCTGAGCTGAACCTTACCTAACCCACCCCTACCTCCCTCTACACCACCCACCCCGTTTGCCCTGGAACCATCCACATCTTCTGGCCCCATCATTCCTCCCTCCCCCTCCCCCCACCCGGGCGACCCTGCCCGCTCACAACCCAGCAGAAACGTACAAACCACCCCCCCAGACACAGAACGGACGTCGTGCACCACAACCCCAGGCATCCGAATGGGACGTGGCCAAGACACACGACAAAGACACACGCGAGACAGCCCACCAGGGGCATCCCCCCCATTACTCACACTACAATGACCAATAAGACAGCAACCCTAGCTCCCCTCCCCACTTACCAGACAGCTCCGAGCGCAGATACACCCCGACACACGACCCTCTGCCGCCCACTAATCTCACCTTCCCCGGTTAGCATCATTAACAGCTAGGCTTCGAACCTCATACCCGAAGCCCAAGCGACAGACCCTCCCTACTAGACCTACACGCCGAGATCTGATACGAGTCACTACCAAGTAAGATACACAACTGAACACCCGTTCAACTGAGGAAACCCCACACGACAAGTAATGTGACACGAGACACCTACCAGATATACTTACCCACCCCCAAAATAACACCCAAATCATACACCCCAATGGAACGCCAAAACTACCCACTACCGTGAAAATGTCCACACCCTACTACAAAAATAGACGGATCTGAATCACGCAACTATTATTGGAACACTGTTCATGGTATAAATATGGTGCTACCATCACATGCCGTAACGTGGTGATCAACTCGTTGAGTAGCCAAACTACACAGGCTCCTTCAGCCCAAACGATCACATGCTCTGTAAACTAACTGATACCATGTTATAATATGTTACTCATGCACTCTGTATCTCCTGTAACCCTTCTCAAACTGCTTTGTAATACAAATTTAAAACAAAATAAAAACATTTGGAATAAAAAAAAAAGAAACCAAATAATTTATCTACAAAAATTCCCACATACATCTGTAGAAACGTTTCTAACATTTTTGAATAATATGGAAAGCGTATTAGAGGCCTATATTTACTGTGAAGTTAAACTAGAATTAAACTTCATGTAAGTACTTTTTCTGATCCATACACTTGCTGGTGATTTCAAGCAATGCACAGATTATATGTATACTAGATGATGATAACAAGCCCACTGAACCTGCGTAAGGAATCACATTGGATCTGGCCCCTAAGGGAGTGAATGAAATTAACCCCTTATGTTTCTTTCCCAAATGTTTAACAACCAGTAATACTGATGACTATGGTTTTTCATTATGTATCTCTGCCTGAATACTGACATTGCTTAGGATTGCAGGTTGTCACATAGTTTACATTATTGCCCTTTGCATTAGGTGATTCCTCCATCTTATGTATCATATGGGCGATTTCTTTAAGGACTGATTCATTCCACTACTGTGGCTTTTTACAGTGGGATTGCTAATGCAATTGATACATTGTAGCAATTTATCACATTGAGATGGTTAAATAAATTAAATGTTACACATTGCTGAATATGAATGCAGTGCTGATTGATGTGCACTATCCTGATGATAAAAAAAGCTACCCTGTGACTTCAGATTCCTTCATGATACTAACGTCCTCCTCTGAATCTTATTTCGGTCTTTCCTGGGTGTTTGTTACTCACTCTGTGGGATGACCCCCTTGTTTCTATTGTCTAGATCACTAGTAGGTTTTGAATATGGTGAAAAGGAGAGAGGCTACAGTATTGAACTAGTCAGCACTGGTGCCCCCTAGCTATTACAGAGCGCAAGTTTGCCAATGCGATTTCTTTTACCACAATTATGTGTTGATTGGGAGGTCTGTCCCGTCTGGGGGTTGTAGGTTCCGGTATTTACTACTAGTAACCTAGCGGGGACTACGAAGTTAGGCTGCCTTGAAGCAGCAGGGAATTAGATCAGACTTAGACCGTGCATGTTAAGGGGGATCACAGTGACTGCTAACCGCCATTACTCGAGATAGGTGAGCGGCAGTATTTAGAAGGTAGTAGTGAGATGCACCGCTCTTATCACGGGTAGTGTGACTGCCACCCTTAAGGTTTATCCACTTGGTTTCTACACACACTGAGCCTCCCCCCTATAACTGAAGTACGAATTGATTTTGAACATTGTACTATTTGGAGAGGAGACATCTCCCTCTCACTTATATTTGGATGCAGGTCTATGTATCAAATGCTCTTTCTGGTGTAGCTGTATGTATTATGTAGTAGCTACACTTGAGAGTTAAAGATACAATGTGATCTTTACCCCTGTGCTACCTTCTTAAGGCACTCTACCCCCTCAGACCAGAGTACTATCCGTTTGTATCAGAGGCACCCACTTATTCCCTGATTCATTTAAGGCTATATACCTGATGTACATGGGATCCTCTGATATAGGAAACTGAGATTAGTAACTTATCTTCCTACACTTTAAGGTTCATCACTATGGTTTACCACTTGGGTGTGCACTCTTTGTTTATTTGATTTGTATAATTTTTATTTTTATTATTTCGGCCATATAACAATAAACTCTTTAAGAGGTTCTCCATTTGGAGGAAGGACCACCCACATTTTTGTGAGTGATCTTTTCTACTTCACTCCATTTTTCCTTTTTTCCTAGGTTTTGAATATGGGGTAATAAACACTCGGGCTACCATGGTGACCGTCATTCATGTCTGTTGTCCTTACACAAGTAACATCGTGGGTTCCTTTTTGGCAATGCACCTCTCTCCTTCATTTTCCTACGTCTATTTACATGTTGTTTGATTGCATACATGTGTCTTAATAAAAGCCTGCTTATAGGATTGAGACATCGACTTTGTTTTGTTTGCATAATGCATTATCAATAAAGAGACATTTACCATCCAAAAAGTCCAGCGTGCTCTTTGTGGTTGTTTGCATCTGCACCATGGCAAATAGAAACTGCGAGAGGTTGAGCGCCTGAGCCCCTACTAGGACACAGTTTAGTAGATGAAACCGAAAAGGGCCATAAGCACAAAATCAGGTTCGCAGTACAAATAGGCTTAAAGGAAGACTAGTCAGAAAAGCCAAAGGTCAGGTTAGGTGGCACAGGGTCATAGACAGAAAATCAGGCAAGGGTCAAGTACCAGGAATTTAACAGAGAAGTCACTAAAAGTGTAAACACAAACAGGTTCACAGTATAACTGAGCACCCGAGTCTTTGGAGCAGTGGAATTTAAATATGGAAAAGAGGCAAAGGTCAGCTCGGCCTCCTAAATAAACCACTTTAACCCCTTAAGGACCAAACTTCTGGAATAAAAGGAAATCATGACATGTCACACATGTCATATGTCCTTAAGGGGTTAATTAGGTTTGCCTTCTGTCCCTTTAAGAAGGCATTGCTCCGGAGAGCATGCACCTAGGATCCCACCTGTTGTCATGACAGAGTGGAGATGGCCTTTTCTGATCCGCGGTGCCAAGTATGTAATTCGGCACCACTTGCTGCTGGAGACATGCGGTCAGGCAGCGAACTGGTTAGCCACAATGAGCAGGAAAACGCACTCCGACATGAAGAGAGATGGAGACGGGGCGTGGGAATGAGAGGTAAGGAGGCTGGAGAACAAGGGCCTGACAGCCCATTGGAAGTGTGTGTGTGTATATGTACATAAAATCCTGGCATCCTGCACTCAGTGACTCCTGTATCTCAAATGCCGGGGTGCTAAGCCCAGCCAAGCAGATACACAGTCATCTGAGAAAGCACTCACTGGATCAGTTAAATGTATATATTTTAGTTTTAACATTTCACACTTGGCACAAGTTCTGTTCCAGCTTTTACATTGCCACTCTGATCTCCATATGCGATGTGAGATATATTGGCTATTATCTGAACCAACTTGTCTCTGCCAGGGTGGACGTGAATTGACTTATGACAATCAGTGCCAATGCTAGTCACTTGGCAGCCGCAGGCTTGGGTTGTGTCTAACATTTGAAACCTGGAGCGTTATTAGCTTACTGTCCTGAGTGGCACCATCTTCTAAAAGTACTGCTGAATCCTAATTCTCTACCATTCCAGATCATTTTCACCATACACTATAGTAAAATATTCTACCAATTGTATTTATCCATCAGATTCATTCTGGAATACCTGCGGTCAGTGTTAAAATCTCTACTACAAAGCACAATTAATTATTTTTTTAAATTTATTAAATTCTTTATTTTTTGCGAGCGATCGCTGTAAAACAGCATGACACATGAAACACATCAAAACATGTCAACTACAAGCATGGTACATTAGCGGGTTACTCAGGGTCTCTTTGCGTTATTCCACTCTTTTTTTTTTTTGGTATTAGTAACTAGGATTCCCTAATTTGGACTTGGAGCGGTGTGGTAGTCTACTTCTATCTAGGGATCTGGCTTTAGGTCTTGTAGTGCCTCTTTGGTTTTAATGCGGTAACGCTGGTAGTCAGTGGCTTCACTGAGGCATTCTGTGAGGTATAAAGTTAGCCTGCTAGCCGTCATGGGTGGTAACACTTTGCTTGGTACACTGTAGTTTGGGTGGAAGGCCTTGGGAGTGGGCCGCGCATGCATAGGTGTGCTTAAAGGAGGGTATAATGAACTCTAGTCCATTGCGCCACAATTTATTTTTTTACATTCTGAGCTGATTTGATGAGACTCATTCATTTTATGGTAAGTGGGCAAGTCACTAAGTTTTTGTCATTTGTTAATTGTAGATGCCCACTGGCTGATGAGGAATCCAATCCAACAAAATTAGATGACTGACCAAGAAGAAGGAAAGCGATCAACAGCAAAGCCTACAAGTTGGCTGTTTAAAATTAATAATAATAAGAAAATAAAATCCAAAAACGAATGCATCAGCAGAAAGTATTGGGTTCCAAAGAGACTGTCCCGATTGTGAACATTTTCCTCATAACTGCTCTCCAAAGTGAGAGAAAACATCTAAGCACTGATTGCTGAGTCAGGATGGATAAATCACCTCTGTCTGAGCAGCATCAGATGCAAGGTACATCATTAAGAGCCTATGGTGAAGGCAATTGCAATTCAAAGAAGGAGAGACACTATTTGGAAAATCCCCTATGTGTAGCCAGGCATCAGTTGGGTAGAGAATGTGAGGAACAAGGCAGACGAGCCAGCAACTGTCAATTAGGCTTAAAGGGATATGCACAATTTTGAACCATAATATATTTACACTATATATTTGCTACAATATTACCATATAAAATATCCTTTTCAAAGTTAAATATGAATGGTCATATCTTTCTGAATCCAGCGCGCAAGTGTATGCGTGTGTGGTTTAGATGGAATGTCGAATATACACCTGCTCAGCCATTTTTCCACCTCTGTGCTCAGATTAATTGATACAGTTTAATTCTATTTAAAGGGTCTGTGCATGACAGTGAGCAGGCCAATAACTGGCTGAATAAATGCATTTGCCTTGGTTTACCTCCCCCCATTGTGCTGGCAGATAAGGGTTTCCTTTCCTCTTGGCTGCAGGAACACATTGCAAACAAAGGTTTTTGCATGTGCTGCAAAGATAGAATAGACAGAATGGCTGAAGTGCTGCCTGTGATAATGAAATATATGAAATGAAATTTTTTACATCATATGTAGACATAGCTCTATAGGCTGCAAAGCACTTAGTTGTCTGATTTACATGAAGATGCCCATGTAGAAGCAGAGGTGCAGGTAATAAAGTAATGATGCCAGCATTTGTGTTAACCTTAAAGGAAATGTCTAGGTTACAAAGGCTATTTTTTTAAAGCACTGAACAATGCAGCTATAAAAAAATAAATATAATTACATATATCATGAGTTTTTGTTTATTTGTTTTTTTAATTCCCTTCTTAGCTGCCTAAGCACTGTGAACACATTGGGCATAATATATGTTATAAGAACACTTACTCAAATAACAATGTTGTGAATATACCCAAAACTCAAATGCAATCAATACAGATAATTATTTTCATTTAAGAAAATAATTACTAATTAAATGAACACTTTTCAATAGGTTGGCTGATGATCTCAGCTAAGGAGGCGAGGTGGGGGTAATCAAACACAGCACTGACCAGTCAGCATCTCCTCATAGAAATCCATTGAATCAATCATCTCTATGTGGAAAGCTCAGCGTCTCCATGCAGAGCTTGGAGACTCTATACATCTGTGCTGAACGTTGTGCAACACTGACCCAGGAAGCACCTCTAGTAGCCATCTGGAGGTGTTACTAGGCAGCAATGTAAACACTGCCTTTTCTTTGAAAAGGCAGTGTTTACATGAAAATGCCTGCAGGTCGCCAGAACAACTACATTAAGCTATAATTGTTATGGTGAATGTAGAGACCCTTTAAGAAGCCATACCTGGGTCCGCCAGATGCCACTCCCAACAGCAACTACAATCTCCTAAGAGACAGAAGTTTTTCCATTGAAGGGCTTAGCTAAGGAGAGATAACTGAAGTTTCTGCTGAGTAACTTCCAGTGCTTGGTAGATTATATTGGAGACAGGGAGACTGGTGGACCCAAGTTAAGAAATGGTTTAATGCCTTAGAAAGTAGCTCAAAAGAGACACCGCACTAGATATAACAAAATGCAAGCGTGAGATATATACCGTATATAATCGAGTATAAATCAACCTAAATATAAGTCGAGACCCCTAATTTTACCCCCAAAAACTGGGAAAACTTATTGACTCGAGTATAAGACTAGGATGGGAAATGCAGCAGCTACTGGTAAATAAGTATTATTATTTTAATACTTTTTTTTGTTATATTATTATTTGTTATTTTATTATTATTATTTTTTTTAATATTATTTTATTATTATTTATATTTTTTTTCGTCCCCCCCACTGCTTGTTAGCTGGCCAGGGAGGGGGGCTGTCATTCCCTGGTGGTCCAGTGGATGGGCTGTGTAGGAGGGGGCTGGCAGTGAGCTGTTACTTACCTTTCCTGCAGCTCCTGTCAGCTCTCTTCTCTCATCTCCGGTCCGTGCAGCTCCCTTCTTCTCCAGTGTAAATCTCTCTTGCAAGACTTACACTGGAGGAGAAGGGAGCTGCACGGACCAGAGGTGAGAGAAGGGAGCTGACAGGAGCAGCAGGAAAGGTAAGTAACAGCTTCCTGCCAGCCCCCAACAGGACCATAATACATAATGCCATAATACCATAATACAGACATTGACAAAAAATGTGCTGAAAAACTCTACTTATACTCAAGTATATACGGTACCTTACAAGATACTGTTAATGTAAGTAACCTCAAAAGCAAAAAATAGAAACAAATAATAGTGTAAATCAGTACAAATAAAGTTAAATATACATGTGCTGGTGATAGCTTTAGAACATGTGAGTGTATTACTAAGAGCTCTGCTGAATTGAGCACGGATAGTATAATCCCCCTCTAAGGATATGTGTAGATCTTAAATGTAGAAACACTTTGGATTTTGTATTGCTCCAGTAAATACAGAGAGTAAAAGAAAAATATACTCCAATAGTGATGTACGTTTATATAATTGGAATGTGTACAAGTGACAATGTATTATCAGATTTACATTTTTTAAATTTTGATACTAAACTGGGGCTGAATACCATATCCACTGAGCTGCCCAACAGTGATGGGAATTAGTGAGTAGAGCTAATATTTGTGTTTTTATCTGCTTTGTTATGGTGCTGCTACCTCTGTTTCTTATTCAGGGTTAATTAGTCAATTAATAAGACCCACTTCTGCCTTGTTAGAATTTTTACCTTTCATGGAACACTCCTGCTACATAGCAACTTGATTTGAATGAAGTTGTTATGGTACCAGGATGTCCCTGGTGTCGTCTTAATACGTACAGTTTAACGCCAAAGTCCAGTATCCATCACCCAATAGCTTTGCCTCCTGTCCTTCCACTGCTCAGAAACTTGGAATAAGAAGCATTGGACAGGGTGCTGCTAATTGGGTGAGAGCATCAGCTGACGGTCCAAGCCAATCAACAGCT
Organism: Pelobates fuscus; assembly: GCF_036172605.1. Lineage (NCBI taxonomy): Eukaryota > Metazoa > Chordata > Amphibia > Anura > Pelobatidae > Pelobates > Pelobates fuscus. Next base: position 48,207,810 of record NC_086323.1, read on the forward strand.
TTCTATTCACAAAACGGCTTGAGAAATGTGCGTGTTTTTCTCGAGCCATTTTGTGAATAGGGAGCTAGAGGTTTGTCCTGATATATTCATTTGCAATTACAGTAGAACTAAAACTGTTATTTCAAAATGTACACTGGCTGGTGATTCAGAGCAGAAAATCTATTTTTCATTTGCATTGTTTATACATTAACTATTGCTTCATTTGAAATACAAACTTCTGGCATAAAGAGACAGAAAAATGAAATGTGCATCATTGTCACGTATGTACAGCTCTATGAAATCATGCTAATGTATGTGTTGGAGGTCCATGTCACAATGTCACCTGGTAACTCTGAGGCCACTAACATACACTCTCCAAGCTTGCCATTTGGAGCATGGACCACCTAAATCTTCTATAGAAAATGAGTTCTATCATACTAGTTACTGTATCCTGGCAACTCTATAGTTACATTGGCAAATTGAACTTTATGCATATTAAATGTTGTTTTGGATATAATTTTAAGCAATAGCTTTTTCCCCACACATTTCTAGCAAAACATGACTATTGTTTTCTCCCACCATTAAAATACTGATAGCCCACCAATCATTTTCTACATGTATATAATTCACGTTATTTAGAAATATTCAGATTAAAAAAAAATATCTAATAACTTATAGGATTACCTACTAAACGAAGAACTGTGGGGAGACATAGGAGCTGGAAAACGTGTCAAAATGGGCTTTTTTGGTGTACATTTTCCAATTCCCTTGTCAATTTTCCAACTCATTGAATAACCTCATTAGACTTAAAATGATCCCAAATTACTTTAACTCAAACACATATACATATATTCTGAGAGTTATTCATTTCTAAAATGCACTTCTGTAATTGAAGGTAGTGTAATGACTGATGATTTAATAACACCAAATTTCAAAACTACCTAGAATTGATTCATCAATTGTCATAACAGCCTTATTCTACAGGTTCCAGCACCTACACCACCACTTATCCACCTACACTGGAGTTCTAAGCGAACTGTGACTCAATCCAAAGAAACTTCAGCAAACTCAAACAAGATCTCTGCCTCTACTGTGGTAATAGAACCCAGTATAAACTATAACAAACTATAAAATGAAACGAAAAACTCTTTTGATCACTCCAAACCTGCAGATTCTGCAAGGACCAGGAAGTGGCTGGGTTTCTTGCTAATCTTGTTAATCCACTACTTTCAGTGGGACCAGTTAGCGTGCCACATGACACAATTAAATGCCACAACCCATGTTGCACTTAAATTATTTTATTATTTATTATTATTGCCATTTATATAGTGCCAACAGATTCCGTAGCGCTTAAATATAAATTAACTACTGATGGTCACGTGCCAAAAAACTTGCAATACAAAGCTCCATAGAGCTGTCTCACATTAGATGAGATAGTACTACCTCCACCAGAATATAAGCATGGACATGGTGGTTACGATGTTTGGAATTTGCCAATAAAGGAAGTCATATCCAGTGGAAAATAATAGGTTATTCAATAAAAAGTAATGTCTTGGGAATTCAAAGTGAATTTCAAATGTTAGCCCAAAATAGCTTTACTAAAAACTGCTGACATGGAAAAAAATTTTTTTTATTTTTTTATTCCAATTAAGCTATTTTGGCCTAAAATTAGAAAATCCACTTTGAATCTATAGTAAATTCCTGTTACTTATATTATTTTATATGTGTAATTGATGTCTGGATCTATACTGGTAATTAAAAATATATATTTTTTGTAAAGTACATATGAATCTAGCACCATAATTGACTTTAAGTGTCAATAATGGATCTGCATTTACACCCTGTTCCAAATTATTATGCAAATTATATTTTTCTTGTTTACCTAAATAATTGATGTAAATAACAGTCAGCATAATTCTCATGTTATCAACTATTAAGAGTACAATTCAAATTTTATTGAACAAACCTCCTAATGATAACCGTATTTTTTTTAAACATAAAAAACTTACAATGCACTGTTCCAAATTATATAGCAGCTTCACAAGTCTTGCATCCATTGAACTTGTGAGTTTTTGGACAGTTGCTGCTTGAATTTTTTTGCAAGATGTCAGAATAGCCTCCCAGAGCTGCTGTTTGGATGTAAACTGCCTCCCACCCTCGTAGATCTTTTGCTTGCGGATACACCAAAGGTTCTCAATAGGATTGAGGTCAGGGGAGGATGGAGGCCACACCATGACTTTCTCTCCTTTTATCCCCATAGCAGTCATTAATGCAGAGGTATTCTTTGCAGCATGAGATGGTGCATTGTCATGCATGAAGATGATTTTATTACGGAAAGCATAGTTCTTCCTTCTGTACCAGGGAAGAAAGTGGTCAGTCAGAAACTCCACATACTTTGCAGAGGTCATTTTTACACCTTCGGGGACCCTAAAGGGGCTGACCAGCTCTCTTCCCATGATACCGGCCCAAAACATGACTCCACCACCGCCCTACTGACGTCGCAGCCTTGTTGGAACAGAGTGGCCGTCCACCAACCATCCACTACTCCATCCATCTGGACCATCCAGGGTTGCACAGCATTAATCAGTGAACAGGACTGTTTAAAAAATTAGTCTTCACGTATTTTTCTGCCCAATGCAGCCGTTTCTGCTTGTGAGCATTGGTTAGTGGTGGACGAATAGAAGGTTTATGCGCAGTTGAAAAACTCTGGAGGACTCTACACCTTGATGTCTGTGGGACTCCAGAGGCACCAGCAGCTTCAAATATCTGTTTGCTGCTATATAATAGTATTTTAGCAGCTGCTCTCTTCATCCGATGCATGGATCTGGCAGAAATCTTCCTCAATGTGCCTTTATCTGCACGAACCCGTGTGTGCTCTGAATCAGCCACAAATCTCGTAATAGTGCGATGATCACGCTTAAAGCGGCACTGTCATGCCGAACTTACCTTTCCTCAATCTCTTCCTCTTCTACCCCTCTCTCAGGATCTGTTCTTCTTTTCTTCCTGTCTCCTTTAGTTTTCTTTAAAACCATAAGACAAAGTAGGGACTCTTTGTCTTATGGGATTCCTCCGCTTGACCAGCTCTGACCAGCGGAGGAGCAAAGTGTGCTTCATTTCCGCTGGTCAGAGCAATTTTCCCATGATCCCTAGCTTTCCTCCCTGTTCCCACAATGCTTCCTGTCAGTATTGCCAAACGTCCTGTCACTTAGACAGAACGCCGGCAAAACTGCCGAATTGCATCCTAACAGAATTCTCCATTGGTGTTAGGATGCAATTCGGTACTTTGTTTGTATCGGAATTTCATTCTAATGAATGAAACTCCGATCCTATTCATTGCCGCGGCTGCATCTTGCAGCCGCTTAGTAGATAACTCCCTAATTCCCACGGTATCAGGGAGCTATCTACTAAAAGGCTGAAAGACCTGAATTGGTCTTTCAGCCAACTTTACTAATACTAAGTAAAAATTACTTAGTATTAGTAAATAATATGCCCCTACTCGCTATACCGCGAGTAGGGGCATGTCTAGTAAGCAGTGAGCAGCCTGTGGCTGCTCACTGTAAAAAACAAAAAAAAAAAAAAAAAAACAATAAACACCCCCCCTCCCCTGCGCGGGGGTTAAAGATTGGGGGGGGGGGCCCTAATAAAACAATAAGGGGGGGGGACCTTCTGTCCTCCCCCCCGGCCCCCACCCCTGCGCGGTGGGTGGGGGCCCTAATAAAACAATAAGGGGGGGGGACCTACTGTCCTCCCCCCCGGCCCCCACCCCTGAGCGGTGGGTGGGGGCCCTAATAAAACAATAAGGGGGGGACCTATTGTCCTCCCCCCCTGGCCCCCACCCCTGCGCGGTGGGTGGGGGCCCTAATAAAACAATAAGGGGGGGGGGGACCTATTGTCCTCCCCCCCTGGCCCCCACCCCTGCGCGGTGGGTGGGGGCCCTAATAAAACAATAAGGGGGGGGACCTACTGTCCTCCCCCCCGGCCCCCACCCCTGAGCGGTGGGTGGGGGCCCTAATAAAACAATAAGGGGGGGGACCTACTGTCCTCCCCCCCGGCCCCCACCCCTGAGCGGTGGGTGGGGGCCCTAATAAAACAATAAGGGGGGGGACCTACTGTCCTCCCCCCCTGGCCCCCACCCCTGCGCGGTGGGTGGGGGCCCTAATAAAACAATAAGGGGGGGGGACCTACTGTCCTCCCCCCCTGGCCCCCACCCTTGCGCGGTGGGTGGGGGCCCTAAATGACCCCCCCCCATCAAGTTGACTAGGGGTCCCAAGCCCCTAGTCACCCCCCACCCAAAACATTCTATCCCCTACCTACCCCCCTCACCCTAAAAATAGTGAGGGGGGAATAAAATAACTAACCTGTAAAAAAAAAAAAAATTAAACTTACCATTTGACGTCTTCTTTTTTCTAAATTCTTCTTACTTCAGCCCCCCAAAAGGCCAAATAAAAATCCATAAACCCGTCGCACTTTAAAAAAAAAAAAACCGAGCGCAAACAAAAATTAATCCATCTTCACCCATGGAGGGCTCCGCGCAGACTGAGCTCTGCAGGGCGGGGGAAGGCTTATAAAGCCTTGCCCCGCCCTGCAATTAGGCTTAGAACCCAATGATTGGTTGGTTTAAGCCAATCAGAGTGCTCTGTGTCATTTTACACAGCGTGGGAAAATTCAAAAGAACTTTCCCACGCTGTGTAAAATGACAGATCACTGTGATTGGATGGTTTTCAAGCCATCCAATCACAGTGCTCTGTGTCATTTTACAAGCGTGGGAAAATTCCAAAGAACTTTCCCACGCTTGTAAAATGACACAGAGCAGTGTGATTGGATGGATTTCAAGCCATCCAATCACAGTGCTCTGTGTCATTTTACACAGCGTGGGAAAGTTCAATCTTCCCACGCTGTGTAAAATGACACAGAGCACTGTGATTGGATGGCTTGAAAACCATCCAATCACAGTGATCTGTCATTTTACACAGCGTGGGAAAGTTCTTTTGAATTTTCCCACGCTGTGTAAAATGACACAGAGCACTCTGATTGGCTTAAACCAACCAATCATTGGGTTCTAAGCCTAATTGCAGGGCGGGGCAAGGCTTTATAAGCCTTCCCCCGCCCTGCAGAGCTCAGTCTGCGCGGAGCCCTCCATGGGTGAAGATGGATTAATTTTTGTTTGCGCTCGTTTTTTTTTTTTTTTTTTTAAAGTGCGACGGGTTTATGGATTTTTATTTGGCCTTTTGGGGGGCTGAAGTAAGAAGAATTTAGAAAAAAGAAGACGTCAAATGGTAAGTTTAATTTTTTTTTTTTTACAGGTTAGTTATTTTATTCCCCCCTCACTATTTTTAGGGTGAGGGGGGTAGGTAGGGGATAGAATGTTTTGGGTGGGGGGTGACTAGGAGCTTGGGACCCCTAGTCACCTTGATGGGGGGGGGGTCATTTAGGGCCCCCACCCACCGCGCAAGGGTGGGGGCCAGGGGGGGAGGACAGTAGGTCCCCCCCCCTTATTGTTTTATTAGGGCCCCCACCCACCGCGCAGGGGTGGGGGCCAGGGGGGGAGGACAGTAGGTCCCCCCCCCTTATTGTTTTATTAGGGCCCCCACCCACCGCTCAGGGGTGGGGGCCGGGGGGGACAGTAGGTCCCCCCCCTTATTGTTTTATTAGGGCCCCCACCCACCGCTCAGGGGTGGGGGCTGGGGGGGAGGACAGTAGGTCCCCCCCCTTATTGTTTTATTAGGGCCCCCACCCACCGCGCAGGGGTGGGGGCCAGGGGGGGAGGACAATAGGTCCCCCCCCCCTTATTGTTTTATTAGGGCCCCCACCCACCGCGCAGGGGTGGGGGCCAGGGGGGGAGGACAATAGGTCCCCCCCCCCTTATTGTTTTATTAGGGCCCCCACCCACCGCGCAGGGGTGGGGGCCAGGGGGGGAGGACAATAGGTCCCCCCCCCTTATTGTTTTTATTAGGGCCCCCACCCACCGCTCAGGGGTGGGGGCCGGGGGGGAGGACAGAAGGTCCCCCCCCCTTATTGTTTTATTAGGGCCCCCACCCACCGCGCAGGGGTGGGGGCCGGGGGGAGGGGACAGTAGGTCCCCCCCTTATTACCATTTTTTTTTTTTTTTTACAGTGAGCAGCCAACGGCTGCTCACTGTTTAGTGGACATGCCCCTACTCGCGGTATAGCGAGTAGGGGTATTGGGGAGATTTTAATCTCCCTTGTCCTATTATGGGGGTCATATTGACCCCCATAGAGTGAGGAGGGGACCTGGGGGGCTTATGAAGTGGTGGGGAGCACTGCTCCCTGCCGCTTCTATAGTTACATATTACAAGGAGGGAGCTGCACGCCGGTAGCTCCCTCCTTGTAATAAACTGAACGAACAAACTAACACTGATACTCAGTGTTAGTTTGTTCATCTGATTTTTTCTATTCATTCATTCGTCTGTCTGATGAATGAATGAATAGATGAAATTCCCGTTCGCATGTCCAGGTGTTTCACTGGGCATGTGCGGGAATCTCACAGTCTGTGTAGTGTGGGTAGATGACGTGTCCCACAGGGACTTCACCTACCCACACAAAGATGGCGGCGCCCTGAATATAGATCGGGGCAGAAGATAAAGAATTAAAAAGAGGTAATATGGGGGGCTTAGGGGCATTTGGGGGTGACTAGGGGGTCGATTGGATGTAGTGGAGGCGGGAGGGGGGTTAAAAAAAAAACGGGATTCGGCATGACAGTGCCGCTTTAAGTTTTCGTGAAATATCTAATGTTTTCATACCTCGTCCAAGACATTGAACTATTTCACTCTTTTCGGCAGCAGAGAGATCCTTTTTCTTCCCCATATTGCATGAAAAGGGTGCTCTGCTTAATAATGTGGAACACCCTCCTTTAGTAGATTTTCCTTAAATTGGGCTCACCTGGCAAACTAATTATCACAGGTGTCCGAGATTGTTTTCAGTGATCAAAAGAGCCCTGAGAAACAATGCCATCCATGAGTTAAACTGAAAAACAAAATATTTAATCTTTGTGACACTTAAATATAATTTGCATAATAATTTGGAACAGGGTGTATTGTATTTTATCAGAAGATATGAATTGTTAAATACCAGTATGGTATAGTATACATTAGGGGAACGCAGCCCTTTGATAGAGGTTTTTTTTGTATCTTATGCCATAAATTATGGGTGAGACACACTGTTAATTCACATTATGTTTAACGAGGCAACAAAGCATATACCTTCAGCACATTTGTATGCCTACGGTCTTGCTGCAATAATAGTGTATACTTGGTTACCCTGATAATATGCTCTCCTTCAGATGGAATAACTAACACCGACCTATGTCATTGTTTATTTTCATGCAAAAATTTAAATAGTTCTGCGTGACTAACAGTAGTTTTTTTTTTTTTGTTTGTTTTTTTAAAGGGGGAAATATGGTTGCTACTCTGATTGTGAAAACATATGCAATTTGGTGTAATGACTACCTATCGTCCAGTAACCAATAAAAACTTTATTCACTGAATAAAAAAATTCTAGAACAAATTAACATCTTATTGAAAATGAAACCATTATTTATTTAAAGCGGGCTTTGTCAGTCACAGCCAGAGGATGTGTGACTAGGGCTGCGTAAACAGAAACAAATGTGATTTAACTCCTAAATGGTAAAGAAATGAGCCATGAGACTGCAGGGGCATGATCTGTTCTATAAACTAAAACTCCTCTATTAAGGTAAAGTTGTTTTGATGACTATAGTATCCTTGTAATATATTTTACTCTGACATTACAGCTGACTTCATTGTCGTTTACTAAGATGAATTAACTAGAAAACATTAAAACCTCATCAGACCGGCAGTGTATTGGGGGACATTTATTAAGGTGCATCCGACACTTTCATGTCTCATTTTCCGATTTTAAATGAAACCAGAAATCTATTATTTTAAAGGGGCACTGTAAGGAAGATATTCACTACAGCCCACTGTAGTGATTATGGTGTCTGCAGGCACCTGAATCCAAACCTAAGTTCTGGGTCAAAGTCACCTTAAGTTGACACAAAGCAAGGTTCCTCTGGGCATTTGAGGCCCAGCCCCTTACCTGGCATATGTCAAAATAGTCTGCACAATACCTCCCATCATCTAGATTCTGGTGAAATTTGAGTACATTATGCTCCCTCATTAGGCCATCCAAACACTTCCAAACATTTGAGCATGCATGACATGTTCACACCAAACAAATCTGCCTCTACACTGCTTAAAGTCGTGCTGTGAGAGCTTGCAGGTACACAGCACGATTCCATTGTACTAAGCAGAACTGCCAAATAAGGAAGCATGGATTCTTCATATGATGCCAGGAGTTGCAATTGCATACTTTAAAAGGTGAGAGAGGGTGGGGGGGACAGGGGTGAGAATAAAAAATTGCATACTTTAAAAGGTGAGACGTGCCTGGGGAGAGCTCCTCTTAAAATTTCTACTAATTGTGAATATTTGCAAAACCTACTTTTAGGAGTTGATTCCTTGCACCTAACGCCAAACTACTGATTTGAGGCCTGCACGGTGAGGTGCGCTCTGTGGTTGGGATAGGCAGCCGATCTCGGTGCCTGGAGCTAGCAGAGCCCTCGCAGGCTATACTTCGAGCCCCGTTTCCCTCCACTTTATTCCAGCAAATCCTAGAGATATCCCCAAAATGGCATCTACTCACATGGTGAGGATGGAGCACGAGTGGGTCGAGGTGTTTAAAGAAAAGTTTGATGCAATCGATCTCTTGGGACTTTGGACAAGTCACTCGAAATGGAGGGTCTAGTGGTCCTGTGGTATCTGTTCCTAACAAAGCCTGGGCATGGAGTGTGAAGGTCTGAAGGTACCGACAAGCAGTTACATGTGCATCATTCTGCCCTGCCTGGCTGATGGAGAACAGAAGCGATGATACTCGCGTTCCCCTGCATGGACTGGGAACATGTTTGACACCTGCTTACTGCAAATCTCAGTCACCTGGAAATAGTTTTCTGGGGAGCTATCCAGGACTATGTCCGTGCCAAGGAATTGGCTGAAAATAAGTGGTGACAAGCTGCTTTGTGTCCCAAGAAAAGGGCCAATATGCCATTTTCTTTTCCTGTACCATTTACTTTATTTTTATTGTACATTTGTTACTTTTTGCTGATCTCTGAGAATACATACACCTCTAGCTATCTCCAGCTTAAATAAGTATCCTAGGTGGTTATGCGCTCCCTGCCTCAGATACTTCATTAAGGCTTTTGACACTGTTGCACATAGAAGGCTTATCAATAAACTGCAATCTTTAAGTTTGGATTCCAATATTGTTGAATGGGTAAGGCAGTGGTTGAGTAGCAGGCAACAGAGGGTTGTAGTCAATGGAGTATATTCAAAGCTTGGGCTTGTCACCAGTGGGGTACCTCAGGGATCTGTGCTTGGACCCATTCTCTTTAATATTTTTATTAGTGATATTGCAGAAGCTCTTGATGGCAAGGTATGTCTTTTTGCTGATGATACTAAGATATGTAACAGGGTTGATGTTCCAGGAGGGATAAGCGAAATGGCAAATGATTAAGGTAAACTAGAAAAATGGTCAGAGTTGTGGCAACTGACATTTAATGTGGATAAATGCTTGGTTGTATAGGGAGATGTATTAGCAGTAGAAAGAGAGAAGTGCTCATGCCATTGTACAGAACACTGTTTGAGACCTCACTTGGAGTATTGTACGCAGTACTGGAACCGTATCTCCAGAAGGATATTGATACCTTAGAGAGAGTTCAAAGAAGGGCTACTAAACTGGTTCATGGATTGCAGGATAAAACTTACAAGGAAAGGTTAAAAGATCTTAACATGTATAGCTTGGAGGAAAGACGAGACAGGGGGGATATGATAGAAACATTTAAATACATTAAGGGAATCAACACAGTAAAGGAGGAGACTATATTTAAAAGAAGGAAAACTCCCACGACAAGAGGACAGTCTTAAATTAGAGGGACAAAGGTTTAAAAATAATATCAGGGGGGGCGTGGCCTGGACGCCGGACGAGATGGCGGCGTGAAACGAGGGCTCCCTTCAGGCTCACAGCTAAAACCCGCTAAACACGCACTAATCGACGGAAAAATGGGGAAAAACACCAAGCAACAGCAGGCTGCCTCAACCACCGGCACACCGAGGAACTCTCAACCGGCAGGTATGCGCCAATACCTTACTGCCCCGGCCGACCACACCGCACAGGCCTCCAACGGCGCAGAAGCCTCGGGCCTACCACGCCCGTCCTCACCGCATGGCGAACACCCACAACAGGTACAGCCCGGAATTAATCCACCCCAGGCCCAGTTCCAGCCGGACTGGGTAGCACTAATTAGCAGCTTACCCACTAAAGCCGACTTAAAAGAGGCCAACACGGCACTACATAACTCCTTAAAGGGAGAACTTCAGGCCCTAAGAGAGGACATACAGGGAATCCATCACAAGCTAAACAAACTGGAGGCAGAATGTGACCAAGTGGTGGCGGCGCAAAACACAGCCGCGGACATCATACAGAAGCAAGCGGCCCAAATCCACCAAATGGCCCTCCATGTTGAAGACCTGGATAACAGAGGGAGGCGGCAAAACATAAGAATTAGGGGCCTACCAGAAGATCTAGACCAAACTGCCCCAATACGCGACACCCTAACTGAGATATTTAACTCCCTCCTGCAGAGGCCAACCGAGACGCCCATCATCTTTGTCAGGGCCCACAGAGCCCTCCGACCTAGGGGACCTCCAGATTCCCCCCCTAGGGATGTTATCTGCTGCCTACAACACTTTCAAGAAAAGGAAGACATCCTGAGAAGCGCTAGGGACAAGAAACAAGTCTCACATAATGGCCATGACATACAGCTATACCCTGATCTATCGCCGGCAACATTGGCGTACAGGCGGGCCATGCGCCCACTCACACACGTGCTACAGGCCAACCGGATCAGATACCGCTGGAACTTCCCAACAGGACTTCAAATCGCCACGCCGACTGGCCCTCTCACGGCGAGGAGAGAAGAAGATCTAGGGGACCTCATGAAGGAACTACAACTACCCCCACTACACATGACCTGGCCGGACCCACTGGCCTTCTATAACTTTGCTCCTGAGACACACCGCCAGGCACAGCAACCTCCCAGAACCCGGAGGACGAGACAACAGGCCACTCGTCCCTCGGGAGCCAACGCATAAGAAGACAACCGCAACCCTCCACCTCCGGAACCCACGGGAGACCGACCGCAACCAAGCTTACAGTCGCCCACCCCCACTTCGAGAGACTAAAGATACCCCGCACGTCTGAAACGCAAGTATACAGCCCAATGGGCGATAGACACTCAGAACTTACATGGCCACAGGGAACTAGAGACACAGGCGGACATGTTCTGCCCGCAGAGTATACAGGACAATGCGATACCAAGACATTGCTCCGGACTCCAGATTCCACCACCTAGCTGAATAGTCAGGGGCAACAGGGTCCAACTGGGGAAGGGTCACTATAGGGAAGAGAACACGCTCGCAAACTTATCCAACCTTAGCTGGAATAACATAGGGCAGACCCGTGTCCCGGCTGGGCCCTACCGCCGGAGCCCGCCCGACCTGTGACGAACCTCGGGGAGCAGGCGGGGGGCTCCGCTGGTGGGGCACACCTGGGAGGGGAGGAACAAACGACCAAACACTGTAGAACAGATGATGAGTAGACGGGTGATACGGAAGACCCAGAAGGGGGGATTGCACGAATATCTGCTTTATGAATGTGGGAGGGGGACGGGGTCAACAAAGGGCATACACCCTGGTGATTATCCTCTTAGCATAGCCAAACCACCCGTACTGCTTTACTACTGAACCCGCCCTGGGTCTCAGGCACCCACAATTCGGACCCAACCTTCCACACGCATAGGCCCAGTAGGGGGTGCCACTCATGATACGGGATAGAGAGGCCCAGAAACTCGAGCACTACCTGACCCAGACGTCCCAGTTATTTTCAATCACCATGTGTGGGAATTGTGTGGGTTTTGGGGGGGGGGGGGGCGAAATGTACACGATCTAGTGAAGTTGTCAAACAGTTTAGACTTGTTTTCACCTGTTGTGATATGTAACCAGTTATACCGCTGCTATATTAATGCGACCTTATTACAAATGACAGACCAGCCACACGCTGACTTAAGGCACTCATTGACACGCACCCATACAGGCCTTAGGGCCAGTACACCCCGAGGCGGGGACGACAGAAACGCACATATCAAACGAACAAAGACGAGCCACATAGGGAAGCCACGTGACCCGACGCGCCACAGGGACACCGACTCGCCACACCGGACGCCCAACCGACGCCCTACAGGGAGGCGCCAACCAGGTAACGAGCCGCTCACCGACACCTCTGGAGGTGCGGTGGAGTGAGGCTCACCGACGCCTATACCTCATCGTCATTAGGTAGTGACGAGACTCCCGGAGGCATTTCCACACCTCCACCACTCACCCTTCCACCCAGACCCCCATACCACCTCCATCCCCACCCTAACGCCTACTCCTCTGACCGTACCCTCCCTGACACACCTGAGACCCGACGTGCCTACTCGACAGGCAGAGACCCCAGACGGAGACACCCCCTTAAACCCGTCCATACACGATCTGACCACACGACATGACGTTGACTCCCGACCAATTACGTGTCCTCACAATAAATGCTAAAGGACTGAACAAACCGGAAAAGAGGACGGGGGCCCTACGAGACTTCCACAGACACAGGGCCTCAATAGTCATGATACAGGAAACCCACTTCAAAAAAGGGGCAAGACCCAAACTAACAAACCATCACTATAGCCAAGGGTATTACAGCGACTACCATGGTGGTAAGGCCAGGGGGACAGCGATACTCCTTCACAAAAGGCTGCCGTTCCAGGAGGGGGGATGCATGACCGACGACGAAGGTCGATACCTATTCCTCAAAGGGACAATTGCGGGACACCAATACACGTTCGCAAGCATCTATGCACCAAACAAACAACAAGCGCGCTTTCTCAAACAGACACTACACAAGCTCCAACACTTCACGGCAGGGACTCTCATTCTAGGGAGAGACTTTAATATTGCGCTAGACCCGGCATGGGACACTTCATCGGGCGTCTCCCATGTCCCCACACAACACCTACAACACATCAAATCCCTTCTCCGTAGCCAGCGCCTAGTTGACTGCTGGAGAGCCCACCACCCAGATGAAAGGAACTTCACTTTCTACTCCCAACCACACAACTCCTACTCTCGGATAGACCATGTCTATACCACGCACCACGACCTCCCCCTGGTGACTACAGTCACAATCGGTGGGGCCACCTGGTCGGACCACGCCCCAGTATTACTGACCCTGACATCACCACTTTACCGTCCCACAAACCCGAAATGGAGACTCAACGAGTACCTCCTAGCCAATCAAGAGATCTCGGGCTTCATAGGCGAGAAAATAAAAGAATACCTCACACTCAACACGGCCGAACAGACCTCCCCGACAATCCGTTGGGAAGCGCACAAGAGCGTGATAAGGGGACACTACATACAACAGGGGGCACTACTGAAGAAACGGACCGAGGCACGGTTAAACGACCTAATGTCCGACATCCACAAGGTAGACGAACAAAACAAACTAACACCTGACAGCACACACCAATCACGACTTCAACTAAGGAGAGAGCTCGCCACCCTACTGCACACCAAACACCACAGAGAAGCGATAAGACACAAGGCCCTCTTTGCACAACAAGGAAACAAAAGCGGCAAGCTCCTAGCCGCGATGCTGAAAAAACAGAGACAACACACTTACATTGACAAGATTCGAGACAAACAAGGGAAATTACACCATCTCCCGAAAGACATACAAAACACCATCCGCACATATTACTCGGACCTGTACACGCTGCCACAACCACAAACTCAAAAGGCGAAAGCCCACCTACGCGAAGCGATCAGGAAATACCTAGCTGAACACCCACTGCCGACCTTAGACCCAGACATAGCAGACATGATAGATGTGCCTATCACGATAGAGGAATTAGCGATGGCAATTAAGCAAACTAAGACAGGTAAAAGCCCAGGGCCGGATGGCCTACCGACCAAATACTACAAGACCTATGCTGAAGACTTATACCAACCAATGGTAGAAGCCTTTAACGCAGTCAGGGAGAGACACAATATCCCTAAACAAGCCCTAGCGGCGCATATCTCCATAATCCCCAAAGACGGTAAAGACAGGGAACAATGTAGTAACTACAGGCCCATATCGCTCATCAATTGCGACATCAAGCTAATGGCCAAGATCCTGGCCACACGGCTCACAAAACATGTCCCATCGCTGGTCCACCCGAACCAGGTGGGGTTTGTGGCGGGACGTGAGGCCCGCGACAATACCATCAGAGCGCTTACCCTCATGCACGGTAGTAAAGGTAAGAGGGAAGGCCTTCTTCTCCTGTCAACTGACGCAGAGAAGGCCTTCGATAGGGTCTGCTGGGTGTACCTCTTCGAAGTGCTGGCCCAAGCAGGACTAGGACCCCACCTGAGAAGGTGGATAGAGGAACTTTATCGGGAACCGACAGCCCAGGTAATAGTTAATGGAGCGCCCACGGAGACCTTCACCATACACAACGGCACGAGACAGGGTTGCCCCCTCTCCCCACTCTTATTTGTTCTCGCACTAGAACCGTTCCTCTCACACATTAGACACAACACAGACATCACCGGAGTGGAAACAGGGCAAGTGCACCACAAGGTCGCCGCGTACGCGGACGACATGCTCTTTGTGGTGACCAAACCCGAGATCTCCCTTCCAAACCTGCAGCAAGAACTAAGGGAATTCGGGACCATATCAAACCTAAAAATCAACCACGGGAAATCATTCATTCTCAACGTCAGTGTAAATACTGCACAAGCAGAGCCCCTACGGCACAGCTTCCCATACCAATGGGCCGAACACAAAATTAGGTACTTAGGGATATGGCTGACAAGACATAGTGAGGACTTGTACAAAGAAAATTTCACGACCACACTACAATCATTCCAAAGAGACATGCGAGAGTGGTCCTTCCCACACATCTCCTGGCTGGGAAGGGTCCAGGTCCTGAAAATGAACTTCCTCCCACGTCTCCTCTACCTCCTCCAGGCCATCCCCATAGCGATCCAAAAGACATTCTTCGGGTCCCTTAGATCGGAGATGACCAAATACGTATGGAACGGGGGTAGACCTAGATTGAAATTCACCACACTAACTCGCCCCAAAGACAGGGGGGGAATAGCCCTCCCAGACTTCTACCGATACTACGTCGCGGCGCACCTACTGCGGATCGTGGAGTGGTCAAAAGATACCGTCGGGAAGCTCTGGAAAACAGTAGAGGAAGCAGAAGTGGGCAGACCGCTCTCCGGACTACCCTGGGGCCGGGAGGCAGCGGATGGGAAGGATATGTCCATATACACATGGCACACCTTGAAAGTATGGAGGAGAGCCTCCAAGACCGGCAACATGTCGCCATTCCCCTCCCCCCTTCTGCCCCTTACATATAATCCCGACTTCCCCCCGGGACTAGACCCGAGAGCACTTCGCAACATTCTCCCGGGCGAGACTCCTCGCCTACACCACATCCTCCAAGCAGGTGAATGTAAACCACTGACAGCCCTACTAGGGGAGACACCTATGACATTCATGCACAGGTTCAGACACAACCAGCTAACTAACTTTATCCGAACGCTACCGCAAGGCCCGGCGCTCACTAGGGGCCTGACCACAATAGAAGCGGTCAGCGCAAGCCCAGATCCACTCCCGCATGGAATATCCTATCTATACTCCATGCTGCAACTAGAAACCCCATCCGACACACCACTTTACATGGGTAAATGGGAGACGGCCCTACGCACCACACTCACGGATAAGGAATGGGAGTCCATCTGTTACCTAACACACCACTGCTCAACACACAGTAAAACTCAAGAGACAGCATACAAATTATTAACACAATGGTACAAAACACCACACCTCCTACACCAAATTGACCCAACCCACTCTGACCAATGCTGGAGATGCGAAAAAGAGGTGGGAACCATAAAACACATATGGTGGGATTGTGAGAAAATCAAAACATACTGGGAGGGAATACACAAGGTCCTGGAGAAGTTCTCGGATGCGCCCCCCCCCCCTGGAACCGGCTGCAATGCTCCTACACCATACAACTGTCCCACACTCCAAATACAAAAAATCTATAACCGTTAGAATACTTAACACAGCCAAACAGGTGCTCCCCCAATTCTGGAAGCAAACTACAACACCCCCGCTACTGACATGGTTTAGCCAAATGGAAGACCTTAGGAAAATTGAGGAACTGACGATGACGGCCAACCAGACCCATAAGACCTACCTAGACATTTGGACACACTGGATCCTTGAGACAGCAAAAGAAGGATTCCAACAGACCATCAGAACTAACGCCCACTGAGACACAGCCAGACTGGACCAACCCACAACAAACACGACTGAGGACGACGGACAAAGGACGCACCCGATCCCCCTCTTCTACCCGACATACCTTCAACCCACCCCCCTCCCACCCCCCCCCCCCTGTTGACCTAGCTACACTCCTGCCTCAGCCCCCAGGAACGCACCAACACAAGGGAGAACGACAGACCCTAAACAAGAGCTTACCCAGCCACCGTAGACCCCCAGCCAACACTACATACAACCCTGAAATCTAAGGAACCAAACAAGTTTCGGACTTACCAACTCACTCAACCCCTCGGGGGGACAGACATAGAAAAGGAGGGTCCAACCACAGTAAGGGAATAAGGAAAACAAGGAGGGGAAGGAGCTCACTCACACCCCTACTGAAGAAAGTAACCCACAAACTACGCTCCAACAGCTATGGTGGCGCTCACTCCACCTGACTCCCAAACACACCCAAACCACACAGACACTGGGGGAGACACCAGCTAACACACACTGGACTATTTATCCAACCAGAAACGTGACTGAACTGACATTAGTGATTTGCGAACCCAACAGCAATGTGGGCCTGCGTGCCCGAACTGTTAATGTTGATTTAAATTGCATATAATTCATTATGGAGACCTGCGAGTCTCACAGCTTCAAATGTCTTGATTGAAAAAACAAAAAACAAAAAGAAAAGAAACATTGAACATAATATCTACAAAAATGAGGCTAACACCGTACAGAGATGATATGTATTGCATGGTATTACCCCCGTATTGTTTGAAACCTTATTGTCTCC
Organism: Pelobates fuscus; assembly: GCF_036172605.1. Taxonomy (NCBI): domain Eukaryota; kingdom Metazoa; phylum Chordata; class Amphibia; order Anura; family Pelobatidae; genus Pelobates; species Pelobates fuscus. The sequence continues at coordinate 48,225,036 of NC_086323.1, forward strand.
CTTTCTACATTCTGTACCCACATAAATTTATGCCTCAATAAAAAAGAGATTTACAAAAAAAAAAAATAATATCAGAAAGTATTACTTTACTGAGAGGGTAGTGGATGCATGGAATAGCCTTCCAGCTGAAGTGGTAGAGGTTAACACAGTAAAGGAGTTTAAGCATGCGTGGGATAGGCAAAAGGCTATCCTAACTAGATGGGCCGAATGGTTCTTATCTGCCATCACATTCTATGTTTCTATGTTTCACCTTACACTTGCACTGCACAGTTTTTTGGGACAGGCTGTTACTGTACAGCTACACTTTATATACCATTTGTCTTAGCTCTTAGTTTAATTCATTTTAGCGCTACAGATATGTGCCTTATTTCCATAAGCTCAGGTATATGCATAGTCCGCAGTTTCAATACTTAATCTTTTTTTTGTTGCAGAGCTAAGCCTATTCTCTTTACCTTGTCGTGTCTTATGTATCTAAAAATGTGCAGCTTATCTTGACATTTCATGTTTTATTTACATGTCTACTTAGAACTATCACGTCATTGCCAACTTGTGTAATTGAAACTGCACTGCAAAAAAAAACAATATAAAATATATTTTTTAAAAAGGTGAGGGTGGTACGCCGGTACTATGCCACACTACAGGGGAAACACCTAGTCCACCGAGACCTAACTCATTTTGAAACGCTATGTTCTGGGGGAACGCACCCGACCCGCGGCGTCTCGACTCTTTATGCTATGCTCCTGGGCGCAGACGCGGGACCCCCGGCGCACTTCCACTCAAAGTGGGAACAAGCTACAGGCGTCAACTTAACGGAACAACAATGGGAGCAAATACACGTTCTGTCCCACCAAGGAATACTCAGCTCCAAAATGCAAGAACTTAACTACAAACTCATGACGTATTGGTATAGGACCCCTGCATGACTACATGCCATGGGGATCGCACCCAACAATAAGTGTTGGCGATGCGAAATCGCCGAGGGGACGGAACTACACCTATGGTGGTCCTGCCCTCGGATAGTCCCCTACTGGCACAAAACACCACACCTCCTACACCAAATTGACCCAACCCACTCTGACCAATGCTGGAGATGCGAAAAAGAGGTGGGAACCATAAAACACATATGGTGGGATTGTGAGAAAATCAAAACATACTGGGAGGGAATACACAAGGTCCTGGAGAAGTTCTCGGATGCGCCCCCCCCCCCCTGGAACCGGCTGCAATGCTCCTACACCATACAACTGTCCCACACTCCAAATACAAAAAATCTATAACCGTTAGAATACTTAACACAGCCAAACAGGTGCTCCCCCAATTCTGGAAGCAAACTACAACACCCCCGCTACTGACATGGTTTAGCCAAATGGAAGACCTTAGGAAAATTGAGGAACTGACGATGACGGCCAACCAGACCCATAAGACCTACCTAGACATTTGGACACACTGGATCCTTGAGACAGCAAAAGAAGGATTCCAACAGACCATCAGAACTAACGCCCACTGAGACACAGCCAGACTGGACCAACCCACAACAAACACGACTGAGGACGACGGACAAAGGACGCACCCGATCCCCCTCTTCTACCCGACATACCTTCAACCCACCCCCCTCCCACCTCCCCCCCCCCCTGTTGACCTAGCTACACTCCTGCCTCAGCCCCCAGGAACGCACCAACACAAGGGAGAACGACAGACCCTAAACAAGAGCTTACCCAGCCACCGTAGACCCCCAGCCAACACTACATACAACCCTGAAATCTAAGGAACCAAACAAGTTTCGGACTTACCAACTCACTCAACCCCTCGGGGGGACAGACATAGAAAAGGAGGGTCCAACCACAGTAAGGGAATAAGGAAAACAAGGAGGGGAAGGAGCTCACTCACACCCCTACTGAAGAAAGTAACCCACAAACTACGCTCCAACAGCTATGGTGGCGCTCACTCCACCTGACTCCCAAACACACCCAAACCACACAGACACTGGGGGAGACACCAGCTAACACACACTGGACTATTTATCCAACCAGAAACGTGACTGAACTGACATTAGTGATTTGCGAACCCAACAGCAATGTGGGCCTGCGTGCCCGAACTGTTAATGTTGATTTAAATTGCATATAATTCATTATGGAGACCTGCGAGTCTCACAGCTTCAAATGTCTTGATTGAAAAAACAAAAAACAAAAAGAAAAGAAACATTGAACATAATATCTACAAAAATGAGGCTAACACCGTACAGAGATGATATGTATTGCATGGTATTACCCCCGTATTGTTTGAAACCTTATTGTCTCCCTTTCTACATTCTGTACCCACATAAATTTATGCCTCAATAAAAAAGAGATTTACAAAAAAAAAAAATAATATCAGAAAGTATTACTTTACTGAGAGGGTAGTGGATGCATGGAATAGCCTTCCAGCTGAAGTGGTAGAGGTTAACACAGTAAAGGAGTTTAAGCATGCGTGGGATAGGCAAAAGGCTATCCTAACTAGATGGGCCGAATGGTTCTTATCTGCCATCACATTCTATGTTTCTATGTTTCACCTTACACTTGCACTGCACAGTTTTTTGGGACAGGCTGTTACTGTACAGCTACACTTTATATACCATTTGTCTTAGCTCTTAGTTTAATTCATTTTAGCGCTACAGATATGTGCCTTATTTCCATAAGCTCAGGTATATGCATAGTCCGCAGTTTCAATACTTAATCTTTTTTTTGTTGCAGAGCTAAGCCTATTCTCTTTACCTTGTCGTGTCTTATGTATCTAAAAATGTGCAGCTTATCTTGACATTTCATGTTTTATTTACATGTCTACTTAGAACTATCACGTCATTGCCAACTTGTGTAATTGAAACTGCACTGCAAAAAAAAACAATATAAAATATATTTTTTAAAAAGGTGAGGGTGGTACGCCGGTACTATGCCACACTACAGGGGAAACACCTAGTCCACCGAGACCTAACTCATTTTGAAACGCTATGTTCTGGGGGAACGCACCCGACCCGCGGCGTCTCGACTCTTTATGCTATGCTCCTGGGCGCAGACGCGGGACCCCCGGCGCACTTCCACTCAAAGTGGGAACAAGCTACAGGCGTCAACTTAACGGAACAACAATGGGAGCAAATACACGTTCTGTCCCACCAAGGAATACTCAGCTCCAAAATGCAAGAACTTAACTACAAACTCATGACGTATTGGTATAGGACCCCTGCATGACTACATGCCATGGGGATCGCACCCAACAATAAGTGTTGGCGATGCGAAATCGCCGAGGGGACGGAACTACACCTATGGTGGTCCTGCCCTCGGATAGTCCCCTACTGGCAACAGATCCACGACAAAATGGTGGAAATCCTAGATGAGGATATCCCCATGGAGCCCCTCCCTATGCTCTTAAACCACACACAGATGTCCCTAGGGCGCTACAAGAAAACCCTTATTAGACACTTTCTCAACGCAGCCAAAAGCCTCATCCCCGCCAGATGGAAATCGCCGGATATCCCAACCGTTACACAATGGATAGACAAGGTCGATGAGCTTTATACAATGGAATCCCTTACGGCGGAACTCCAAGGAACACAAGAACGCTGCACCCGCTTGTGGACACCGTGGATAACCTACAATTCTGATCGATGGTGGGGGCGACCGGGGGCTGCCCGCCCTGGGCCAGAAGAGGAGGCCGAGTAGCGTATGAGGGGACTGGACCGCGGCAGCGCTAACTCTCCCCCTTCTCCCCACCCACCCAACCCCCTTATTTTTTTTCTCCTTTCCTCTCTTCTCCTCTCTCCCCTCTCTTCCACAAACCACCACCATAACCCAAAGACGGGACCATACTAAGGCGACTGACAGGGGAAGAAATGGGACCTTGCCCGGAGAGACTCACTTCCAGACAGAGACGTGGGCAACGGAGGGGAGGGCTACACAATTAGAAGGAGCCCCGGTAATACGAAGAGGTCACCAAGACTAATGACCACCTCGCACCTGGGAGACCCTAATGCCTTTAACCACAATGGGACACACAGTGGCCAAGAATAGTAGGCAGGCTGGAGATCACTTGGTCGAGGCAACGCCACCACTCCCCTCCAGGGGGAGGGAGGGTGTAGGGAGCTGACGTGAGAAACATCCCCCCCACGCTACGCCCATAGGGCTTGGAGCTGCACCGAGTGAAGGCCCCAGGGGAATACTCATAGGGAGAAGAGGCCTCCATCCCCCTTGTGAGCTGTGGGAGACTGGCTCCGACACAGAAGCTTAGCCATCATATTGCACCCCACCAACCGAAGCACACGCTCATGCAAATTGAAGACCACACACTAGCTACAACACAAAACACAAACCACAGCCCCTCCGGCAGGACTCATAATGAGAGCCAGACTGACTTGTGTTAGGCCCCTGACTAAAATTCTCCCGCAAAGACAGATCCAGTATAACGGATCACTACGAACACTAGGTACGAGACACGGGGCAATGAGGACTGACCAAGATAGGAGGATGGGGATAGACATGACGGGGGGGGGGGGGGAGGATGTGGGGAACAAGAGAGACGAAATTACCAATTTTCCAACGGCATAAAGGTTTACTGAGCTTGAAATACTTTTTATACCGTCTTAACTGCTAATGTTTGACCTGTACTGTTAACATTCCACTCTAAAATAAAGAATGTCAAAAAAAAAAAAAAAGGTGAGAGTGCATGTACAGTATCCTTGTCCCACAATCACTCCAATAAGATGTACGGGCTATGGTTTTTAGGGAGTGGCGGAGTATTACTAGAAAGGCATTGGTCTCTGGCTTTTCTAGCAGACAGCAACATCTTCACCCACTATTTGTGCCACTGCTAGGATGGGACCTGTCCTTTCAAACTTGATGCGAAGAGGAATATATCAAGATCACTGAACAGGCAATATTTCCTACGAGCATTGCAATAGTTAGCAAATGCAATTAAAATAGTTTTACAAAGGAATTTCACAAATACAAGCTATTCTATTTTATACTTTGAAAGTCCTTTAGTCTATTTGTCTTGTAAAATGGTAAAAAAAATTTTTTTCTCAAGACACAATTTACAGCCTAGTAGGAATATCACAAAGTACTTCAAATAAGTAACTAATACCAAAATATTCCACAGTGTGAGAGTCAATAATAGCAGCACAAACTTACCTTTAAGAGAGCTAGTGCAACATGGAAGATTATACTCAGACCCTGGGGAGAGAGTGCGATACAGTTAGCAAAGGAAAGGTTGACAACCTCCCGTCATGCACATAGTTTGGGTTCAGGGAACAACCAATAGTTTACCTAGTTCGAATCCTATATCTGTAGTCTGTGCCAAGAAGACTCTTTACTGCCACAGAGTAAATCTCACACTATATCTGACTTCAGAAACTATAAATGTATGCTAAATGTATGTGTATAAGCCATTACTTCTAAAAAAAAATAAAAAAAAACACACGCCACTTGTCATCATGTCATCCACAACCTTCTCTGACAGGGCCAAGTACCAGATTCCTGTCTGCTAGCCTCATCAATAAATAACAACATTGCACTACACTTGTGTTTTCACTTGATCTATAACCCACATGGCAGGAAATTGCACCTATCAGTGTACTGCAATATATATATATATATATATATACACACACTGATAGGCCACTTTTCAGCACTCATTTTGGTTTGTCTGAATGTTTTTCCGAATATTTTTCCATGGACGAGATTCGGCCGAATAGTCACATGATCGAGGTTCTGAATGAAAATTCACTTTTAGAAAAAAATCATTTAGCCAAATAATGTTTTCCTGCTGCACGCAAGTCTACTTGCCACTACTTACTATACTGTAAAATTTAGGGAAAAAACACTAGATGGCAGCAAAGCAGCATCTTCTGCCCTTCACCAATACAACTGTATATAAAAAGTAATAAGTGATAAATGAGAGAAAAGGAAATCGGAGATCATGAGGAAAGGGGGAGAAAGAAAAGGAAATCAGAAAAATTGAAGTAAGAGAGAGACAATTAAAGTACTCTAGAATAATGAGGGAAGATGGTCAAAAATAAGGGAGTCTGGGAGATTGACAGAAGGGGTAAAAGATAAAGTTTGTAACAAAGAAAACAGGCATGATATAAGGATGCGGCAAGTTTGGGAATTTTAATGGAGGAGAGAAGATACATTACTGAACATATCAAGTGATAAGAAACGACTCTGCATTTCACAATAGAAATGTTACTTAAGTAGCTGATGTATGATGTAGTGGGTCTGATGTCACTCAGGTGAAATAAATATAGATTTACCTCTGAAAGAAGAAGGTCCATTATGTGGAAGACCATGCAAAGTGGGAATTTGGCCGTGAAGAGACTAAGAAACCACTGAGAGGCATACATGTGAGCTTCCAAATTCAACGATACAAAGTGGGAATAAAGATCCGGGAGCTGCTCCTAAAAGGGGAGATAGAGAGGATTGCTCACATACGGTTATCCAAATATACGCACTTTAAAAGGCTGAGTATTCATACTGAAGGCAAAATGAGGTCTCCGCTGAAACGCTAAAGAGACAGAGCATAAAAAGGTTAATCAAACAGGAATGCCAACTACATTCCCCATGGTACAGGTTGTGTTCATTCAGACATAACATAATTGCCTTAAACCCAGGGGTGGCTCAAAGGTAGATCCCCAGCTGTTGGAGAACTAAAGCTCCCATGGCACTTTATCAGCTATAAGGCTGCAAAGACTCTTGGGAGTTATAGTTTAGCAAAAGCTATGGATATACTTCCCGGCCACCCTTGATTTTAATCCTTCACAGTAAGGCTGGTTAGAGTAGTGGTAAGGTAATATCACTACCTTGCAATAGGAAACCCAATTCGAATCCAGGTCAGACCACCTCACCGGTAAGTGTACTTAGGCAAGACACCTAACTATATATATCTGTCTATCTATTGCAAATCCTCATAGACTGTAAGTCTATTGTTAGGATGAGATTCAAAAATACTTTGAATAAAGATAGGGAGCATTGTTTGGGATATTTATGTGTGA